>NW_008608402.1:0-12585 GCF_000691845.1 Merops nubicus
TGTGCTGGTCCCAGACCCCGATCCCTTCTGCTCCCGGCGTGGCCGTGGATGGAGGTTGGCAGCTGGGAATGGGCGCACATGGGCCGGATCCTGGGGCCGGGCAGCCTGCCCCTGACTGCCGAGCAGCTATGCAAAGTCACACCTGGGAACCAGAGCGCAGCCTGCAAACGTTTTAATTAAAGCAAAGGGAAGGGATTCGTGTTGAAGGCAGTCATTACCTCCCCAGCTCTTCTAGGAAAGCCTGTTGCTGCAGACAATGGTAATTAAGTGGAATATTACAAAGGGTTTGGAAGAGTAAAGCGAGTGATGATGGTTTAGGCACCAAAACAAGGAAAATTTTTGCAGAATCTCTGTCCCACACCATTTCCCTGCTTGGCTTGGGTTGCTTACACGAGCTGTCCCCCTGAAGCTGCGGGCGGGCTCTGGTGGCCCCTGCGACAGGAAGGTGCCTGCAGAGAGGATGTTGATTTGGGGGACAGGGGGTGGGGATGCAGAGCAAAGGGAGAAGGGATGAGGCCAGCTGAGGTGTTTCCAGGAGCCTGTGAGCATCGCTTTTGGACCCTAGTAATTTGGTATTTGCTTTTCTTTCGGTGCAGGCTGGAAGAAAGACAGTCAAAACTTCTAAGGTTGGTTAAGGTTAAATTGTCAGTGGTTGTATTAATCCTCACACCCATGCTGTGTAATTCAGCGTTCACATAGGTGAGTCCAAAATCGAGGTGACTCAGGGTTTATTTTTAACCTTCACTAATCTTTGGCCCATCCGCAACATCCTCTGCGGCAGCAGGGACCAGGGAGTTGGGTTTTGTTCCCAGACTTTGGTCTCTCTTACTGCAGCTCCTTTCATTTTGGGGGTGGTGGGGAGCAGGGATTTGATGCTCCTGTGTTTTGGGGTGCCTGGGTTTCGGTGAGGTTTTGCCAAAGTGTCTCCTGCAGACCTGCTGGGCTGGCCTGTGCTCACCTGTATTTGCTGTGCTGGGTTTTGTAAAGCCGGGCTGCTGAGGGGTCAGGGAACAGAGCAGAGTCTGGCTCATTGAAACCAGTAAGGAGCCAGTGTCTGTGTCAGGGGGTTTTCCCCTTTCTGATTTTTTTGTTCTCCTTTTACAATAACTGACCAAAATACCTGTGTTGATTTGTGAGTGGGTCTGCTGCAGCTCACCGAAACCCATCCTCAATCTAGATCATCCTGATAAAACCCTCCCCCAGAGCCCCGTATATGCTTGGGTTTACTCCATCCTTTTAAGGAAGCAGGAATTAAACACTGTTTGGGTTTTTTCCCGAGCTGGCAGAGCTGTGCAAACCCCTCCCCTCCACGGAAGAAAGGCTTCTGGGTTAACCCACATCACATGGTAAGAAAAGAACAGTGATTAGGGTTTTTTTGTCACTTAATAGATAAACCCCCACCCTCCTCCTCTTCTTTTCTCTGATTCTTCAATTTGTTTTGGGACAACTGATTTCAAGCTTTTCATTATAATTTTATCTGAATTTTGAAACTACTCCCCCAGCGTACAGGAAAAGTCCCTTCCAGCTCATTCTGCTGCAGGCTGGGAGTGTTTCAGGCTACCGGTCCTGTTTCAGAATAAAAAGATTTAGGAACAAATAAATTACAATCCAGTTTTATTGGGCACATTCCAGAAAAAGAGGAAGGAAAACACAGCATCATATCACTATCATTATAGTATAAAAGGCTCCAATTTTATTTTTTTAGTAGTGTTTTCAGAAAAACAAAGACATGGTGGAAGGCTAGAGGGGTAAATTCCATCAGAAAGGGGCTGGTAGATTTTGGGCACTGGTGTGCCTCTGGGCTCCTGCTCCCGGTTGCCTCGTTGCCCGTGTGCTGGGCTGAAGCCTGACTGCGCTTTTCAGTTTCCCAAATGTCTTTCTTTTGGCAGAGAAACCCACCCACACTGGGGAGGCTGAAATACCCCCAGGAGCCGTGTGGACACGGCCCTTCAGGCAATTTTTGTCAGTGTTATTTCCACTGTCTCAGACTTTCACCTCGACTGCTGCTGCCAAGACAGAGGGGAAAGTCAGCAAGCCTTGGACTGTTGGAAGATTTGGGCATCTTTTAAGCCATTCCAACAAAACCTAGCATCAGACAGGACAGCAACCCAATTTAACTAGACACACTGATCTTGCTTTTGAAGAACTCTCTGCCTCAGTTATTATTTAGAATTTAAAAAACCAATTGTTTAGAAAACAGGCCCTTTTCCATGTGTTTTGGATCAGTTTCTGGTGGCTCCTCTGACAAAATACACTCACAGGATTACACAGAAGGTGCCACTATGGGCAAACTTTCATTTAAGAAGAGGAAGGACAGAAATGGAAGAGTAGTTTGGGCTTCCTTTTAGACAAGCTCATTGCTCATTGCAGGTTGACTCGCACCCTGCGGGTGGTACTTTCAGATGGAGGTATCTCCAATTGCTTTCCCAGTATCCTGCTCTGAACCACTGGCCAGGCTTCACCCAGCTGCAGGTCTTGGCACATCTGGAAGAAACATGTTTTTCAAAGCTCAGCAGTGGATGAGGAGAGGAAGAATTTTCCATCACATTTGAGTGACTCAGAAGTGACTCCTAATGAGCTCTGTGCTCCCATAATAAGGGATATTTTAAGAGGGGCTCCACGCTTGCAAACCACTGCCTGGGATCTTTCAGCAACCTCCTGGAGTATTTCTACATAGCAGAAAAATAACCCACATCTCTGATAAAGGTGAGTTGCTTGACTCGACGGCATGAGTTTGGTTCGGCAAAGCAGATGGAACTGAAGCCAAGTTCCCAGCCCACCCCTGGGCTCCTGTGGGCCAGAGCTGAGCTAAAAACCCAACTTACTGAATCTTCACTGCCCTTTGATCTGTTTTAGTGGATGGCTGTCAGCTAGCCACAACTACAGACAAGCTGCTCAGCCTCATTCAAAGCAAACAAGAAAACAAAGAACCCAATTCCCCATTCAGAAGATCACTTAGGCCGTGTTTGAATCCTGTGTCAGGTACGTTGAGGTGGGGTCAGCATCTGCTCCGATGCTTTTCTTGAACTGGGATCCAGATGCTGCAGAAGTGCAGTGCGAGGAGCCGGGACAGAGGTGGGTGGAGGGGATGGAGTTGGGCAGGAGTGACACAGGAGTGATGTGGGAGCGATGGTTTGGGGGAGGCTCTGGTGCTGGTTTTACTCGGGCTGTGTAGCGTTCTTCAGGCTTTGGCTTTTTATGCTCTTTTTGCTGGAGGAGGTTTTAGAGACGATTTTCACACCTGGGTTGGTGCCTTTTGCACTTCCAGAGCTGAAATTCCCTCCGCTGGTGCTCAGACTGCTGCTGCCTCCTCCACCATGGCCAACACCACTTGCAATGCTGAGACCACTGCCTCCTCCAAATCCACCTCCAAGACCACCACCGCCTCCGAGTCCAAGTCCTCCTCCACTTCCAAAGCTGTAGCCTCCAACGCCGCCGCCTCCTCCAAGACCAAACCCACTTCCACCGCCTCCTCCAAGACCAAACCCACTTCCACCACCTCCTCCAAGACCAAAACCGCTTCCACCGCCGCCTCCTCCAAGACCAAAACCGCCTCCGCCACCTCCTCCACTTAGGCTCAGTCCACCAAATCCTCCTCCTAACCCAGCTCCTCCAGCTATGGCAGAGCTGGAGCTGATGACAGCTGCAAGAAAAAGCAATGAGAAAGTTGGACAACTGCTGGGCAGTCCTGCAGTTCCAGAAAGCACGATCATCAGGACATTGACCCACAGGACTTGAACCCAACTTCTCTTGCCAGTGGAAGCCACTAGCGCTGGTGGAGGGCTCTGAACATCTTCTGTGGGGCAAAGCCTCCCCTTTCCCCGAGGTTGCTCACAGCCTCTGCTCCCAACAGGCCCAAAGCAAGACAAGTAGAGTCATACTTACAGTAGCTGATGGGGTTGAGTCCCTCTCCGCTCAGCCTGTCGGAGGGCAGATAAAGAGGTTAGAGCCAAATGAAGAAGGCAGGCAGGGGGACCAACTGCTGGCAGGGGCAAAACGATCGTGGGTATTATTCCTGCAGAGATTTTTCTCCCACCTGCTCTCCTCGCCCTCCAGCAGCTTCCTGTAGGTCGCGATCTCGATGTCCAGGGCCAGCTTGACGTTCATCAGCTCCTGGTACTCGCGGAGCTGCCGGGCCATGTCGGCTTTGGCTTTCTGCAGGGCGTCTTCCAAGTCAATCATCTTTGCCTTGGCATCTTTGAGGGCCAGCTCCCCACGCTCCTCAGAGTCCCCGATGGCCGTCTGCAGGGTGGCACACTGCAAGAGGAGGGATTTGGGCTCCTGAACGCTGCTTTTCCTTTTGGGTAAGAGTCACCCAGGGAAGAAAACCATTCTGGTTGGCATGTTAATGGAAAAGGTTACTGCTGAGGTCATGCAGCCATAGCTGCCATTGCTAGAGTTGAAATGCCAGCCTGGCAAGAAGGGTTGAATACGTGTCCCACTTTTCAGGAGGGAGTTCAATGTTTCCCGAGGTAGCTCATGTTCTGTGGCTGCTAAGGTCCCCCGTGCACCAAGCAGAGCTGCGGTGCAAAGGGACCACAGAACGGGGCTCCCTGGGCTGCCTTTGCTGTTCCTACCTGGTTCCTGGTGTTCTCTATCTCCGAGCGGATCCTCTGGATCAGCCGGTTGAGCTCGGAGATTTCCCCCTTTGTGTTGCGCAGGTCGTCCCCGTGCTTCCCAGCCGTGGCCTGCAGCTCCTCAAACTGAGGGTCAGAAAGAAGAGTAAACCATCTGAGATGTTCAGGTGGGCAAAGCCTCACGTGGGCTCCATCAGCCTCATGCAGGGACAGCAGCAATTTCCACCCAAATGCATCCGTGGCACCTCTGGGTTTGGTCACCTTGGTTTGGTACCAAGCCTCCGCCTCGGCCCGGCTCCTGTTCGCGATGTCCTCATACTGAGCTTTGACCTCAGCTATGATGCTGCTGAGGTCCAGGTCCCGGTTGTTGTCCATGGACAGGATGACAGCGGTGTCCGACACTTGTGCGCTGAGCTGAGCCAGCTCCTGTGAGGGCGGACACAGATCCCGGGCAGCTGCACTCACCTTGCCAGAGGCCACGGGTGGTGGCGGTCACTGTCCAAGGGGTGACAGCAGGACAGAAGTCAGGGAGGGGTGTGTCCCTACCGCATCGTAGAGGGCTCGGAGGAAACTGAGTTCATCGGTCAGGGCGTCCACCTTGGCCTCCAGCTCCACCTTAGTCATGTACGCAGCATCCACGTCCTGGAAAAGAGCAGCCCCGGGGACACCTGCCTCACCTGGTGCCTCTGCTCTGCCTCGGGGAGGAACTGGCCAAGCCTGGAGTTTGTTCCTTTCAGTGCTGCAGTGGTGGTGCCTGACTGGAGAGGATGTGCTTGGCACATCCCCCTGGAAGAACACCCAGAAGACATCTCTTGGCCAGAAGAAGTATTGTGTGTAGTGTTGGTGGTGGGTAAGTTGGGGGGTGTAGGCCATTTGGCCTTCATACTTGGGGTGTCTGGCACTCCTGACCATCTGTTTCCACATGGTCTGTTTTGCCCAGTCAAGCACGTGTGTGCCGTGGGACAGGAGCAGGGTAGGACTTCCATCCCCCAAGCCCCTCCGTTCCTCTCCCCCAAAACCACAATTCAAGTAACAGCTTTTAAAGGATGAGGATGCAGCTCCATGAGATCTCCCACCCTCTGGGGCACTCCCAGCCTGTGCAGTGGTTAGGGTTAGCTCAGCATCTGTAACGCCTCTTGTCTCACCCACCTTCTTCAGCACCACAAATTCATTCTCTGCTGCTGTGCGTCGGTTGATTTCCTCTTCGTATCTGCAGGGAGAGAAGGAAGGAGATGCTGGATCATACCTTGGTAAGCAGAAAAGTTGTCCAGGTAGGACTGTGGGGTTATCTGGGCTGGGTGTGGCATTTCCAAATCAACCTCCTGGAAACTGCCCAGCTCAAATCTGTGAGAATCCCATTTCTCAAAGAGCTGAAATGACATTTTGACATAAAGGAGATGGAACGAGGAGGGTAAAGCTGCTTTAGGTGATTTTTCTTTGCAAGTGCCATCACAAGTCCTTGTGTCCTGGCAGAACCTGCTTCTTCTGATTGGAAAAACGTTGATGGGCCACCTTTCTGCTGCTGCTGAGGAAGACAAAGGTTCTGCAGGGAGATAGATACCTCACAGGAGGGGTATATTAGAGGGGGATTAGTTAGGGGCTATGTTACAGGCTAGAGCACAGACTCTGCTTTTTTCCTTTTCCTGTAGAAAGTCTGATGAATACCTCAGGCTAGATGTTTGACTTTCAGAAAGCTAAATTTAAGTGAGATTAATCCTACTGCCAAGCTGAACCATTTGCATCCAGTTTCACCCCAGGGTGCCTGGATGTGCTGCTAACAGGCACTCACTTGTTCTTGAAATCCTCAACGAGGTCTTGCATGTTCTTCAGCTCGCCGTCCATGCGTCCTCTCTCGTTGAGCAGGTTGGCCAGCTGCCGTTTCAGGTTGTTGATGTAAGCCTCAAAAAGCGGGTCCAGGTTGTTTTTGCCCGTGTTGTTTTTTTGACCTTGCTCTTGCAGGAGGGTCCATTTGGTCTCCAGCACCTTGTTCTGCTGCTCCAGGAAGCGAACCTGAGCATTGGGAAGCAGAAGAGGCTTAGCAGGAGATACCTGTGAGCGTGCTGATGGCCAATTATCAGTAACTGGGACCGATGCACAGCACAAACCAAGGAAATCCCAAACCAATCCAGCTGTGAATGTCCTCCAGGTTGTCTAGGGCTATGTTAGCCCTGCCAGTGGCCAGGCAGATCTGCCATCAGCAGGCAATTCTCTCTAGATACAATTTAATTCAGCAAACCAATGAGCAATCATTGGAAAATGCAGGTTCGGCTCTTGCATCACTCGCTTTCTCTAACATCCTTTGGGTTCCCTTTCTTTGTAAGAGAGATTTCTCTTCCTTCATTAAAGCTGTGACCTGAGTGCTACAGACAAGCACTTAATTGCCTTTCCTTTTGCTCATCTATAGCACAGATTTACCCAAGTAAAGGTCAAGGAAGGACTTGAGTAGATATAAACAGGACTTCAGCTTGCATACAATACAGCAATAAGGTCTGCAGTGTCTGTGGTGGTGCCCTGCAGAGAGAGCTGGGTTAAGCAGCTGCATCTGGACCCAAAACTCTCTAACTCCATTTCAGCTCATGTGTCTTATTTCTCAGGCACCAAACCTGGATCTAATCCTCTTCGGTTTTAGTTTCTAGTCCAGTTTTCTGCCTTGTAACTGTTTAGAATGTTCTTTTTTGATTACTTTCATGGAGACACACAGATAGGAAATGTGCAATAGGCAGTAGATCTATGAAGTCATGGGTGTGTAGGTGCAGGACTGTCCTGCTCCTATCCCAGCTCTACAGCACTTGATGAAGTCTCACCTTGTCAATGAAAGAGGCAAATTTGTTGTTGAGGGTCTTGATTTGCTCCTTCTCATCTTTTCGCACTTGGTGGATGTTTGGATCTATCTCCAGGTTCAGTGGTGCCAGGAGACTCTGGTTGACAGTCACTTCTTGGATTGTACCGATTCCAGGTGGGCCACCACCAAATCCTGCTGGGCTCCTGCCAACACCTAGCCCTCCACCGAATCCTCCCAGCCCTCCTATTCCACCGAACCCAAACCCTCCACCACCTCCCTGTCCACCACCAAAGCCAAGCCCACCAGCACCTCCACCAAAGCCATATCCACCACCACCACCTCCACCACCAAGACCAAGTCCAAGACTGCCAGCAGCTCCACCACCACCAAGTCCACAGCCACCTCCCAGGCCAGAACCAGCACCAGCTCCACTCCCAAAAGCAGCTCGGAAGCTGCTTCCAACACCGATGGAGATCCTTTTGCTACCACCAAGGTTGTAGAGGCTCCTGCTTCCAAAACCACCACCACCTCCTCCTCCGATGAGCCTTCCAAAACCACCTCCACCTCCTCCAGATCGTGCCACAGACATGGAGCTAAAGGCAGCCCTGTTGCCACTGGGAACAATTGCCGAGGCAGTGCTGTAAGATCTGCCCCCACCTCCCGCTCGCATGCTGTAGCTTTGCCGGCTCATTGCAGCAGGAGACCAGAGCCCAGCACCGGCGAGAAGCAGCAAACGGCTCTCTGGGGAAGGGAGCACGGGACACCCTTTTATCCCTCTGGGGAGCTGGGCTTGGTTGCATGGAAGTCCAGCGATCAATTTGGTGCCTTCATGGTTTTGACGTGCCCGGCAGCCAGCTGTCTTACTGAAACTTGTTAAACCCTGATTGCACCCAAACACGCCTCTTGGAGCTGGGGCGAAGCTGCTCAGCTAGAAGAGTTATCTAACTCCCTCATTTTTGGCAGGGAGAGCTCAGCCCTAGTGTGCTTCCCAAGGTGTATTAGTTCCTAGCTGTGAAGCAAAAGAAAAGAAATAAAAAAGACTGAAAAAAAAAAAATAGCTCCTCAGGTACCCCTGTGCTACATCTAAGATGCAGTAGATCAGTGGAGAGCTTGGTGGAGAGTCCTCGGAGTTAACTGGAGTGAAAAGCAGTGAGAATAAAATGGGTAAATCTGAATTTCACGGGGCTTCTTCACCTGCAGGCAGAGTGCGTGTGACGTGCGGGAAGCCTGAGGTCTCTTTCAGGGCTCTTTGACCCGCTCTGCCCGTTCACACTGGCTGGGCAGACACCGTCCTTTGGAGCTGACTAGCACAGAGGTCCTGAGTCCTGACCCGTGGCTTTCCTCTGAGACACTACATTGAAGTGTCACCTCAAACTGTGGCCATTTAGTATCAGCTATTTAGCCAACAGCAGGTTTCCGAGGCTGTCCTGGAGATCTTGGCCTCTCCAGAGGACAGCTCCGTCCCACCAGAGGCTGCCGTTGCAATGTCTCCAGCCAGCTGGTGATGTGACCGGTGCACTTTCAGCTTGAGCTGAAAAGCACTGCTATGAAAGAGGCAGATTTTCTGAGCACCACTGTGCCCGGCTTTGTGGAGTGGTACTATTTGCATTTTGACATCAGGATGTCATCAGCCTTGAGGTTCCAGCTCTTTGCAGCTGGGATTTCTTTTACAGACCTTTGAACCTTTCCATTCAAAATGTTCCCAAAAGCAAAGATTCAACCCCCATGAGAAATATTCCCACAAATTCTCCTTATTTAACTTCCTGGCATCCTTGGGAAAAAAAAGAGCAAATTCAGTAGGGTGTGGTGACATTTTTTGGGCCTCTCAGACTTGGTGGAACTGCAACTTCTAGAATATTTTATTCTTTGTGTTTAAGAGCTCAGTTCATTTTCAGCATGTTGCTGTCCTGGTGGCATTGCCCATGCCGTGCGCGTGACTGGAGCCTAAATGTATTTGCAGGACAGGACTCTACATGCTCTTCAAAATACAATTAATGTGCTACAAAACCATTAACTGTGAGCTAAAATCCCACTGGCATGTCTGGAAGAAAATTTAGGCAGATGCTTCGTGTTCAGCCAAATGCAGAAGACCGAATACCTGATGATCCTTGGAGAGGTGCTGCCAGACAGGTGAGTTGGGTCACTCCAGCAGAATTTCCCATCGTGGTGTGAAATGCCCGGTCGGTACAGGTCGGCTTGCTTTTCTTTGGAAAACCTTGGTCTGAAGCTGCCTGGGATGCCACTTGAAATTCATGAACATCTATTGCTTTGATTATTTGCATAAAATTCAAAGGCCGGGTGCGATGGGAAAATGAGATTGTCTTCATGCTTTCTTGACCCCAGCAAAGGCAGATTGTCCTGAAGCTGACAAACGGGTTCGGATCAGATATTAGAGCTGAATGAATATAATGGGATTAAAGGTGGGGCTGCCAACAAGAAAGAGGGAATTGTCATTCGAGGCTCCCACACGTTTCTTCCTCCAGCCCACTGTCCACAAGGTATGTGAGCGATGAAAAGGCTGGGTGAAAAAATGCACCGTTTCTTTACTGGGATGGTTTATTGTGGAGGACCTGAGGTTTGTGGGCTCCATACCCAGAGGCAGATGTGGCTTTTTGCATCTGTCAGTTTGGATCAACTCTACTAGACTCTATTGATCTACCAAGGTGCATGTCCAGAGTGACACCAAGTTGAATTTGGCCTCCAAGCTGCTCCCCAAAAAACATGTTCCTGCCCTTTTTTTCTCTCCAGAACAGCCTGATCTACATGAACGTCTTCAAGCAGGCTGGAGAAAACGGAAGTTTTGCAATACTTGGGAGCTGAGCAGGACAGGGATGATTAAAGGTATTCTCCCAGAAATGCAAGAGCTGCTGGGCTGCTTTGGCACCCTGGGGAGACAGCTGAGTTTTGGTGTGCAGGAATTGTTTGGCAGGGAGTTGATCAACATAAATTATGAGCTATTGGGGCACTAGAAGCTTCTTGTTTGGGTGTTTCTTCTTGTTATTTACATACAAATGAGGTGAAGTCCCAGTCATATGTTTTGAGGCAGAAAAGATGAAGATAACCTTTTCAAAGACCATATTCTTCAGGTGGGTGGGTTTTGCCTTCTCAGCAAGGGCTGATCTGTTTGGCTTTCACCACCACCCCCAGCACTTCTTAAAAAATAACCCCTCAGAGCAAACACTGCAGAGCTGGGGAGCTGGAACCCACCGTGCTTGGCACGGCCTCTGTGCTGGGAGAGGAGCAGGGGCAGATGCTCAGCCAGCAGTGGGTTCATCGCCACCAGGCCGGCACGGGCAGCCAGAGCCTGGCAGGGTGGTTGACCTCATCCTCCAGCCACGGAGAGGTTGGGGCAGACAAGCCCTGAGTCAGCAGTGAAGTCTAGGAAGTGGAGCGGGACGTCGGGGAATAAATGGCAGCAGGCAGCCCTCGCTGTGCCTTCACCTTTCCCGGGGTGAATTAACCCACCCACGCCCTGTGCCGCTTCCAGACTGGGCGCGGAGAGACAGATTTCTCCAAAGGGCAGTTCAGAGCGGGGTTCTCTCAGGGGCTTTCGGCTGCGCCCAGGCGAGCCATGGGAGGGGAGAAGCTGGCAGGGCCAGCTGGTTTTCCTGGCATCCAGCTGTGCATCCAGCTGTGCTGGGTGCCACCGTGGCAAGCCTCTGCCAGCCACGTTATAGAGAGCTCTGGGTGGGTCACCGTCCCATGGAGACTGGGGACCCTCGTGGAGAAAAGGGATGGGGCAGCCTGACCTCACCTGAATCCCAGTCTCCTAAAATGGTGGGAGAGGGGCTCATCCTCCTGGCGGGGGACACTGGGGGACACATCCAGGCACTGCCAATAGACCCTGCTCCTGGGGTGAGTTTTTGTGTCCTAAGGAGGATGAGGGGTGAGGCACCTGAGGAAGAGAGGCTCCGGTGCTGCATTTTGGGGAGGCAACGCTTATCTCTCTTGATTTCTTTTAAAATTAGCTTACTCTTGTGAGAGGGTTTCAGGGGTGGGGTGTGGGATAATTTTCTTTGTTACTACCTGAGCTGGTTCTCACTGATTGCTTTAAACAAAAGCATGGCTGCTTTTTTGTCGTGCCTCCAGAGATCCCAGACAGCGTGAGAGATCCCGAGTGAGCTGCACATCCCTGGAGCAGTTAAATATCCTGGATTACACCGCGTTGCCAAACTTCCTGGTGGCCACGCTGGTCTCTGGATGGAATAAAGGTATGCAGAAGTGCATCAGGAAGGAGGGCAGACAAAGCCTCGGAAAAACTCTGTTAAAACTCCACTTCTTGTGAGCTCCTGACCCCACCCGTGTGGAGAGTCAGGAGAAAATTTCTTTTGACATTTTTTTGAGAAAATACCTCCCCCTTTGTAATAGCAGGGAGGGAAATAAAACCCGTGAAGCAAAGCATGAATTATGCATGTAGTTTATTGAAGGTACAGCTGAAAGTCTGGAGTAAGCGAAGGGTAATCGACTCTGTTCACTTACACATTAAAAGCATTAAATCCGTCTATCTAGTACACACAGGAAAAACCACACATGCCTTTAACTATAAGGTGCTCGTCAGTGTGTAATTAAAATCTGCTCTACCAAACCTGGTGTAGCAACTTGGGCCAATTTACATGAGCATTACCAACCCTCTCGTAAACAGGAAAAATTGGATTTTCTGGTGTCATTAAAGACGTTAAATAATAGCTGCAGCTCCATCTCGGACAATTAAAACGCGGCTTCTCTTTCTGAAATTGGGACGACCAAATTTTTCACCCTTTTGCAATAGCTGCGTTAGGAAAATAAAATCCCTGCTGAAACGGGGTCAAGCAGAGAAGGCTCATTTAAAAGCCAAGATGATGTGTGCAGACAGGTACGGCCTCTCTGAAACAAAACTCTCACCTGGCCGAGACCCCGGGGGAGGGGAGGGGGAATTTTCCCCCAGGGAATGCAGGAGAAAGGTGGGTTTTGATCATGCAAATTCTCGGCAGAGCGACTAGCCTAAACTGCGCGGGCACGGGCGGCGCATGGTTGTGTGATCCCTGTAGCTGTCGGAAGGAAGGGGAATACTGTTTTCTTGCAGAAATGCTGATTATTGTAAAACGGGCCGCGTCGTCGCGCTCCGGCCTCTACCGGGTCGTTCTGACGACGCGCACGGCCGTGCTGTACCTGCTCCCGGCGCCGCAGACCCCGGGCCCGGGGATGAGGACGGCGCCCGGGCTGCACTGCTCCACGCCGGCGCACACC
>NW_008608403.1:0-384 GCF_000691845.1 Merops nubicus
CACGTGGCGCCCGGGGCGGCTTGTTTACTGCGCCGGCAACAAGGGGCCCCTTGTTCCGAGGTTGCTTAAGTGTCTGGGAGCGTGGCCCTTGCCCTCCGCCGGGGGCTGGAGCACCTTGGGGAGCTGGCCTGGCAGAGGCACCTTGCTGAGGAATGAGCCTTCCTCAATAGCCTTTTGTTTGGGGCTGGGCTGCCCCCTCCCCCGCACACCTGGCGCCGCGCCGCGGGGGGGGGGGTGCGGTACCCCGCTGCCGCCTGTGACTGGCTTAGCAGAATGGCATGGAGTGGGAGCCCTGCTGTCACCCCAAAAGGAGCCCACTGACAGGTGCCAGGCTCTGCTGCCAGCCCTCCACCAAGGCTTGGGGGTGGCAGGCTTCCTCACCAC
>NW_008608403.1:400-11056 GCF_000691845.1 Merops nubicus
AGGGAACAGGCGCATCCCAGCTGGGCTCAGACCAGAGGAGGTGGTGGGGTCTGCCATGTCCTCCCTGCAGCCCTGTGAGTGCAAGTTGCCTGAAGACAAAGAGGAGCAGGCTCAGTATCTCTCTCCAGGAAGGGAAAAAGCAGCCTGTGGCATGGTGCTGGGTACATAAGGCAGATGCTAGACTCCGTGCACCCTTTCAGTGCTGCCCTCAACCCCGTGCTCTCTCTTCCTAGGGGCTAGTGGCTGTGCCTCTTCACCCCTAGCCTGCGGAGATGGCACTTGTGTGCTCACCCCAGAGGGATACAGCTGCTTGTGCCACCCTGGCTACACATTGGACCCCAGCCGCCTCCGCTGCATCGGTAAGTTGGCACCTCCTCTGCCTGCTGGGCTTCAAAAGACCATTTAGTCCTTCAGGCTTCTAGGGGGAAGGTTTTCTGGCAGCTCTGCTGAGCCCCTGCCCACCTGCTGCGCCATGGGGCTGGCAGGGGATTGGCAGGCAGTTATGGGTGGTGACTGCCTGGCTTCCTTCCTTGCATGGGCACAGATGAAGATGAGTGCCTGAAAGAGCCTTGTGGAGGAAAAGGTCGCTGCATCAACAGTGTGGGCTCCTATTTGTGCCTCTGCTACTCTGGGTACAGCCTGGCTGTCTCGGAGGGCAAGCAGAGCTGCGAGGGTAAGTGGTGTCTGCCTGGTACAGGGCTGCCACCTCCCCAGGGTCTCCCCAGTCTCCCTCCCTCATGCACATGCACACACACACACAGAGTCATGCACACAGGGCACACACACCCAATCCTGCACACACTCCCTCTTTGCCTCCAGGCCTGCCCACAGACAGCCTGATCGATAGGCATCACCCTCTCCTGCTCGCGCAGGGACAGGACCTTGCCCACGATGATCTGGGCAGGAGCCTGTGATGCCAGCCCTGGCCACCTCTTCATGGCAAGGGGGATGCTAGGACAGGTGGGGGACAGAGGAGAGCCCCGGCACGGGTCCCCTGGGCAGAGCTTGCTGCGGGTGGAGCAGCTCCTCTCCTGCACCCAGCCTTCCCCACACTGGAGGGGGAAGACTTGAGGCCTGTCTCCCTGTCTGCTGCCAGATCGAGACGAATGCAAGCAGCCGTCTACCTGCCGAGGACAGCGGTGCATCAACAGCCCCGGCTCCTACCGCTGCGAGTGCAAGGAGGGCTTTGCCATGGGCCCCAGAGGACAGTGTGAAGGTGAAGCTTGCTGCTTCCTGTTCTCTTGCGCTTCCAACCCACCCTGTGCAGGGCTGAACACCTTTTCTCACCACTCTGTGGTCTCCTGGATGGGAGGAAGGAAGGAAGGACCCTCCCTGCCCAACGTTTTTCTGCTCTGTGCCCTCCCTGAGGGCTGCCTGTCCTCTCCTCTGCCTGCAGGAGGGGCAGAGAGTGGGTAGTTCTCCCAAGGGCCTCTCCCACCTCCCCAGGGAGATCCCTCATGACCAGTTATGCCGGCTTCCCATTCTGAGAGGAGGTGCTCATCCATTTTCATGCCACCTTGACTCTGTCACCAGACCCTCATGCTAGCAAGTGGGCTGCAGAGAGACCAGGCTACAGAGACTTGGGCCACCTGTCCCATAGCATCGCCACTCACGTGGCACAACCTGGGACCTTCAGAGCGTTCAACCTTGTGAACATATGCTGTTCCTGATCAAAGATACCACTTTCTCTGTGGCTCATCTCCAACAGAGAGTGGGAGGCTATTTTAAGAGGCAGTACAGGAAACAGGGCACGCACAGAATGCTGCTCCCTCAGCATGGCCTACAGAAAGCACTTGCCTAAAGGGCTTCCTGAGCTGGAGGCTGCATTGTAATCACAGTTATGAAAGTCCTTGTTGAAACAGTCCTGCACAGATGTTCTCTGATTCCTTTCTCTGCCCATGCACATTCCTGGCCTTGGCAACATCCTGCAGCAGTGAGTTTCACTGCTGGATTGTCAGCCATCAGGTGTGGGTGGAGGATCCTGAGTGATAAGTGGGATTGTAAGAAGTGTTGCCCAAGGCCTGGCAAACCATCTCATTCATCTTGGGCACCACTGTGCCTCGGAGGATCCTGAGGACCCAGTTGGAGGGAACATCCTGGAGAAGGCTGCACTGTTTGTCTTTGGAAGCCTGAAAGGAGTGTGTTTCTTGGCAGATGTCAATGAGTGCATGGATCCCAGCCCTTGCCACAGTGGGAAGTGTGTCAATACCCTGGGATCCTACAAGTGTGTCAGCTGTGGGGATGGCTACCGACCCAGGAACGGGAGATGTATTGGTGAGGAGCTCAGGCTGCCTCTGGGCAGCACCCTCGCCCCTCACAGCGGTGCTCCCTGCAAGCCTCAGAAAGAGCAGGGACACAGGCAGCACCCTTCTCCCACAGGCAGCCAGCCTGCACATCCAGGGCACAGCACCTTTGTGGCCTGGCTGGCAGGGATGGCCCTGAGCACCCTGCCATGCCATGTTGGCCTTTGCTGTGTCACGCAGATGTGGACGAGTGCCTTGTCGAGGGGACTTGTGCTCACGGACGGTGTATCAACCTGGATGGCTCCTTCCGCTGCTCCTGCTACCGGGGCTACGAGCTGGCACCTGATGGGAAGAGCTGCCAAGGTATTGGGCCTTGTGAGTCCTAGCCACCATCTATATTGGCTGGTTTTTCAACACATCTGCCCACAGCCATGATTCCTTCCCACTCATCCTGCTCTCCCTCATATGCTTATGCAGACATCAACGAGTGTACGGCCCAGGCTGCCTGTCCTTCCGGACTCTGCCTCAACACTGAGGGCTCCTACTCCTGTATGGCTTGTGACACCGGCTACGCCGTCTCCAGGGATGGCAACGTGTGTGAAGGTATCCCTTTCCCAGGGGCAGAAGAGTGGGTGCTGGGGCAAATGAGGGAAGAGACATAGCTAGAGCTGGGTTATTCATGGGGCTTGGGGACTGCTTTAGCCTCAGGATCCTTGTCCAGCTCTTTAACTCGCTGGCCAGCAGAGAGTGAAAGAGGTGCAAGTGGATGTCACCTAGAGCAGCAGGAAGGTGATCTTCCTCATACAGGAAAGGGATGGAGGGGAAGGACTCATTGATGGGACTTCTGTAGTAATGACCTGGTGAAATGCTGGGGTCTGAACCCCGAGCCCTGAATTAAGGTTGACATATGGGTGATTCCCACAGCCCTTCATACAGAGGTGGTGAGTTTGCCTTATAGCTTCCCCCCAGGGTGCGGCCGGCCCTGCAGGGAGAGCCATAAGGGAAATGAGCCCCAGGCAGGTGTCCCTGCTTGGGGATAAAAGCCGGGACCACTTGCAGGGCGTCAGGAGTGTCTGTGTGTGGAGTGCACTCCCCAGAGCTTCCTGGTTCAGGGCAGACCTCCTGACTCTCCCTGGAGCTGGGCCCCAGTCTGTTTAGACCTTTGTGAACGCGGGCCGATCAGGTGAGAGTCACTATGTGGGCACCTTTCTCTTATGTGTTCAGCTTGCTGGTCTGGCTGTTTCCCATGCCAACTGTGGGCAACCTCGGGTCTCTGTTTGTACCACCTGTTGTGGGCCGAGCTACGTCCTTTGTGGGATTGTTGGGGGTGGCGTCATTTATGTACCAGCTGATTGATCTGTTTGTACCCCCAGCGATCATTCATGGAATGTCCTTCTTGTAAACAATACAGTCTGTGTATTGGTTCATCTTCCTGCTGGTGGTGGTATCATTTTTGTTGGGCCTGGTCATTGGCAAAACAACTGGGGGATACTGACAAAGACCAGAGAGGTAAAGGAGGCCTGGAAACATGGGCAGAGAGGGCCTGTATGTTGTTCAGTTCAGGTCCTCAACAGGGGGAGAAATCTTGGGCCCACAGCTAGTGGAGAGACTGTGGGCACCCAGGTTTCATTATTTTTTCCCCAGCCTGTAATGTAACTTCACAGAATCACAGAATGTTAGGGGTTGGAAGGGACCTCTGAAGACTGTCAAGTCCAACCCCCCTGCCAGAGGAGGACCATCTAGTCTAGGGCAGGTCACACAGGAATGCATCCAGATGGGTCTTAAAAGTCTCCAAGGAAGGAGATTCCATGACTTCCCTGGGGAACCTGTTCCAGTGGTCTGTAAACTTTACAGTAAAGAAGTTCTTCCTCTTTAAACTTGGATGTGTTTAAAAAGGAAAGTTTAGTTCACAGGCTCTGCTGTGCCAGGTATGCATGGCAGAGAGTTAACACCAGCATCCGTGTTGGTTTCATTGCTGAGACATGAGAGCATTCAGTCCCAGCCTTGCAGCCCAACTGCCCCAGCACAGGCAGGGAAACTCCACCCCTGGTGACTGTCTCCAGGGGATAGCCTGGGCTTGAGATGGCTTGATGCAGATTCCCTGTTTGGGGCAAAGGAGGGGAGAGGTCAGAGCTGGCAAAGGTATAGATGTAAAGACTGGCCATGTGCTGTGAATTTCTCTCTGGAGCACTGCAGATCTCTGCAGCCTGCACATAGCTGGTAAACAAAAGATCTTGCCTTTGGTGTGACTCTCAGAAGATCTTCCTGCATGGGGGCCTCCAATGGAGGAGGAGAGGGAGGCTTTACTCCCTCTAGTCTCATCTGTTTTGGTGTCTGAGAAAGCCACTGTGAAATGAACTTATTTTCCTTCTGATTTTTGGGCACAATGGAAGAACTGTGGTTTGATCGTTTCCATCTGCCTTCCTCCTTTCCCAGGATTCCACGTGAGCCCCTTTTCGGCCACCTTGCCCCAGCCGTGTCACAAGGGCACCTTATCAGAGTTCGATAGCGTTTGGGTCACGATGACCTGATGGCAGGATGGCACGTTCTTCCCTGCCTTGGCTGGTGGCCTTGTCTGTGAATCTGGATTTCATATTTGACAAATAAGGGTTTCATGATAGTTTTGTGATAAATAAACTAGGTTATGGTTCATCTGCAGAAGGATTCAAGAATATTGCTACTTACAACTCTTTGAGACTAAATAGCTGGGAATCCGTTCCTGAGGTGGTAGGGAGCGATGCTTGTTTATGCCTGTGGCATGCTCAGTGCTCTGTGAAGGGGAAGAGAAGGTCCCTGTCCTCAGGAGCTGCCAGTCTCAGGGCTTTAGCTTCTGGTGGGGGAGAAGAGAAGAGCAGGACCTTCACCACTAGCATGTCTTCTGCCACCTGCACACCAGCCCATCCTTCTGATTAGCAGGGTCCTCATGGGCCTGCCAGCACTGGTGGTCTGCTGGCACCTCGCAGCCCTCTGTTAAAGTACCCCTCTGTCCTCTGCTGTGAGCAAAGTCCTTGGGGTGCCACCAGGCTCTGGCCAAAGCCTGGGGGAGCTGGGTGGGAGAAGGTTTGTGGGGACCTCTGCAGCTGGGTAAGGGCTGATGTAGGCTCCCAGCCAGCTTTGCCAGGGGAGCGACATTGTAGGCAAGTCTGGCAGGTAGGAAAGCAGTGCAACAGAAGGTATGGCTGGTGCTGAGTTACTTTGCTTATGTTTGCTCTTGTGCGGTTGGCTGAAGAGGGGGTTTGCCTCTGCCCTCATCTCTGCCCTCCCAGGTGGGATGGTCTGGGAGGGCAGCTCAAACCCCTGTTGCAGGCCAACAGCTGGGTGATGGCTTCTCTGGCTAGGGATCTTCCCCAGTGGCAGCAAGAGCTGGGGCCTCACTCTGTGCTGTGCCTTTCTGCTTGGCAGATGTAGACGAGTGTGATGACCCGGCTGTTCAGTGCCTGAGGGGAGAGTGCAGGAACACCCCGGGCTCCTTTGAGTGCCACTGCCAGGCTGGCTTCCAGCTCATCAACGGCACCGTGTGTGAAGGTATGAACCCCATCCCTGCAGCCCTCTGGGTCCAGGACGTACAGCCTCCCTGTGGATCCCCCTTCTTTCTTGGCAGGAAGAATGCCAGTGCCAAGGCAGGTGATGCCACTGTGCGTGGCACATCCATAAAGCTGTAGTCAAATGCAGGATCACCATGGACGGGAAATACCTGTTTCCATGGCAAGAAAACCAGGGGGCCAGTAGCCCTGCAAGGGCTGCCTGTAAAAGACTAGGGGAGAGGGAATCCAGGTGGCTTTGGTGAAGGATGTTCCCCAGGCCTGGGTGTGTGGCCCTGACTCTGCTCCCTTTGCAGATGTGAACGAGTGCCTGAACAGCGAGATCTGCAGCCCCAATGGGGAGTGTCTAAACAGTCACGGATCCTACTTCTGCATTTGTGCTCCTGGCTTCTCAAATACAGCTGGCGGAGTCAGCTGCCAAGGTGAGCTGGAGGATGGCAGCGGCATACCTTGGGTCCTGCCCTCTGCTCCCTCCCTTGCTGTGAGATCAGGTTGACAATTTTGGCCTGATTTTGCAGATGTGGATGAATGCGCAGACAAGTCCCGGTGCTCGCAAGGCCAGTGCCTGAACACAGAAGGCTCCTACAGGTGTCTGTGTGAAAATGGATTCAAACACTCCCAGGAGACTGATGACTGCATGGGTGAGAGCTCATCACTAGGATTTGGGAGGGTGGGTGCAGCCATTAAGGGTAGGGTAGTTCTGCTCCCAGCACCAAAAGTTGCTGGTGACTTGTAAGGAGGACTAGCAATGGTTCAGGGCCTCTGGTCAACTGGACTTGACCTGAGTGCTACAGTGAAGAAGGAGGGTCCCCATCTCCTTGCCCTCCTCCCTGCAGACGTGGATGAGTGTAAAGATTACGGGGATGCCATCTGCGGCACGTGGCGGTGCCAGAACAGCCTGGGCTCCTACCGGTGTATCATGGGTTGCCAGCCTGGCTTCCACTGGACCCCCTTGGGTGACTGCATCGGTGAGTACACCCCCGGGTGTTCCTGTCCCTACTCCTGGCACTGACAGGGTGGCTGAGGGACCCCTCTACCAGGCGCATGAGGGATAAGGAGGAGGAGGAAATGTGTGGCTGGTGGAGAGGCAGATAATGCTGAGAGTTTGTTTTCTTGGCTGAGCTGCCTGCTTGTGTCTAGACTTCTCTCTTCCTGGCATCTGGAACAGACACTGCATTGTGCTGCTTTCCGCTCTGGGAGAGTCCTGAGCAGGTTACAGCCATTCCAGGTTTGGGGCTGGACCACAGCTCCCTGTAAGCTATGCTTGCTAGGTCTGTTGCCTATGCTAGTCACCTGCCTGGCAGGGCTGGGTGAAGGAAAAGGCTGCCAGTACCACTGTGTGCTAGGCTGGGGAGTCTGAGTTTGGATTTCAGGCTCCAGCAAACGGGTTTCTTCGGGTTTTGAGGCTCCCCCTGGTTCAGGGAAGGCTGCAGCCAGGAAGAGCCTCTGCCAGCTGCTGCGCTCTGGGCTGGGCCAGGGCTCACGCTTGGCGTATGGAGCTGCTACTGGCCTTGGGAGGTCACAGAGCCACTCTGGCTGCTCCATGGAAATCTGTCCCATGCAGCAGCAGGAGGGGAGCAGGATGCAGCCAGCAGGGCTGTAAACCTGCCCTCTGTAGGCAGAAGACCCAGCAGTGACTGTCCAACCCCACTGGTGCATGGCAGAGATTACTCCCTAGCAATATATCAGTGGGAGAAAGACCAGATCAAGAAAAGTGGGGCAGGAGGGTATCATCCTAGATCTGTCTGCACTTGCCCCACATACTTCCATTGCACCCTTGTATCTCCTGGTGATGTGATCCTATAGGCTCTGTGTCCCTTTACCCCTCTGCACGGACCTGTGCTACCCTCAGTCGCCCCTGCCAGCCACCTCCCATGCTTTCCATCCATTTCCCTTTCCCACCCTGCTCCTGTTGCTCTACCCACATGGCCTCTTTGCAGTTCTGGATGCTGCAGGAAACTTCCCTTAACACGCACACTCCTAGCAGGGGAGTGAATGGGGCAGTCAGACCCAGTCCCTCACATTAAGGGAATGCCTGACCCATTCCCAGGTCTTGGGGTCAGATCAGAAGGGCCTGGGCGGGGTGGTCCATTGGGAGAGGTTGGATCTGGGGCAGTTCCAGCTCTCCTCTCTGCTGCAGACATAGATGAGTGCGCCAATGAGACGCTGTGCGGGAGCCACGGCTTCTGCGAGAACCTGGACGGCTCCTTCCGCTGCCTCTGCGACCGCGGCTACGAGAGCTTGCCCTCCGGCCACTACTGCGTCGGTGAGTCTTCTGTGACCACTCTGCCAGCCAGGGAGAGCCGTCAATGGATGCCAGGCTGGTGTCCCTCCTGTGTGACGGCTCCTGGAGCATGGACAGGGCAGCTGATGGAGACAAAACCTCTCCTGTTAGCACAGCAGAGCCTTGCGAATGCAAAGGAGCAAAGCTTTATGAAAAAGCAAGTGGGTCCCAGTGAACATGGAGCCCTTCTCTGCAGGTGGAGAGGAGGTGCCTGAGGGTTGAAGGGACTGAAGGTGCTAGAGAGGTACTTTAATGTGTGCCTAGAGAGAACAGGCAGGGCATAATATAAAGGAAAAAGTTTTCACCACGAAAACAGGCAGGCAGTGGAACAAATGCCCAAGATGTCTGTGGAGTCACCATCCGTGGAGGTTTTAAAGACCCAACAAGACAATGCCCTTAGCAGCCTGGTCAGATTCCATAACTGACCATGCTTGGAGCAGGGGTTTGGACTAGAGACCTTCAAACCTGGATGATCCTGTGATCCAGTGGCCCACTGCAAGCTGGAGTTCAGGCTCCTTGGATCCACTGAGAGCAGGGCAGGAAGCTCTTGCCAGACTTGTGTTGAGCCACGATGTGACAGAGCTCTCAGCTTGTCCCTAGCAGTTTTCATCTCCTTGCTGAAGGGTGACCCCATGTTGCAGACCGTGCACAGGCTGCTCACGCGGAGGCAGGGCTCTCACTGCCCACCACTGCCCCTTGCTTTGCAGATGTCAATGAGTGCGAGCTGATGGTTGCCGTGTGCGGGACCGCGCTTTGTGAGAACGTGGAGGGATCCTTCCTGTGCCTCTGCCCCAGCGACCACGAGGAGTATGACACAGTGGCAGGGCGCTGCAAGCCCCGGGCAGCCATGGGTGAGTAGCAGCCAGGACGGAAGCATGGGTGGCAGCTAGAGCAGGAGCGTGGTAGCCTTGGCTGGGGTGAGATAAAACTGAGCGGCTGCCAGAGCTGTATGAGCCCACACTGGCATGGGCAAGCTTTCATCTGGGGAGAGCTGAGGCACCTGAAACTGGGAACCTGGGAAGGCCACACTGCCAATGATGGGTGTGCTCTGGGACCTCCTAGGTGGGGGATGCTGCGTTGGGGCGCCAAGGACCCCATCCCATCCCTGCTCTGCTGACTTCTAGAGGGCCCCGAGACACACGCAGCCCGCCTCTCTGACAGCGCGGAGCGCAAGCAGTGCTACTACCACATCAGCGACGTTCGCCTCTGTGACAGCGTCCTGGCCAAGAACGTCACCAAGGAGGAGTGCTGCTGTACTGTGGGGGCAGCCTGGGGTGACAACTGTGAGACTTACCCCTGCCCCATGCCAGGAACAGGTAGGACTGTGGCCCCACCACAGCAGGCGAGGCCACTGCGCTGCTGCCAGCTCCAGCTTTGTTGTACTAACGAGCTGTTTCTTTTCTTCCCACCTCACCTTGGCATCTACCTCCTGGCCAGTGGAGTATCAAGAGATCTGCCCTCTTGGGAAGGGCTACATACCCCAGGAAGATCTGCTCTCAGGCAAAGTCTCTTTCACAGGTACCAGCACCATTCTCTCTCATTTCTTCCAGGGGGAGGAGGAAGGGTGCTGTGCAAAGCCCTGCATGGAGAAGCATTTGCAGAAATACCTCCCCAGGGCTGTGGTGGGGTATGCTAACATCCTGCTGCTACTCTCCTCCACCCAGAGAAATCCCAGTTTGCCAGTGTTACTGAGCTGGAAGTGCCCCTTCCTTCCATCCTGCCTCGCTGCTGGCAGCTATTCTTTCTTGGTGCCAATCTCCCATGCCCGTTTCAAACCAAGGATGAGGTCCAGTAAGACACAACCCTTCCAGTTACTGATCAGATCTTCCAGTGGCTGACTGGCTTGATCTTTGGTGTGTCACCTCCAGGGGGTTGTATTCTCAGCCTTCCAGAGACACACATGAATTTCCTATTTGTGAAAGTATCCTGTTCCCCCTCCTCCTGCTCTGCCTGTGGGTGCTTCCCTCTCTGCTCCCATGCACAGGGCCAATGGGAGAGGTGGGGGGTTCACTAGGGGACCTATAAGTGATCCAGGCCAAGTGCCGTGCTGGCTCTCTGCAGGTACAACACCCAGCCCACCTTGCTTCTATGGCTCTGGTCCCTGAGACACTCTCTCCCTCCCTTCATCCCTCTCTTAGACATAGACGAATGTGAGATATTTGGCTCCGAGTTTTGCCGCAACGGACAGTGTTTGAACACAGTGCCAGGCTACAAGTGCTTCTGCCGTACAGGCTACTACTATGACTCCAGCAGGCTTGAGTGTGTTGGTAAGATGGCCTCAAAGAGCAGCAGGCACCCTACTGTGTATGGAGGGACAGCTGCACCCAGGGTTGTCCCTGCTGCCCACGCTACAGGGCCAGGTCTGGGTGGCAGACTTCCTGTGACCCTCCTGGGGAACGAGAGAAGAGGTGGCAAGAGCCCCCAAGGTCCCCGTTTGGGCAGGGAAAGGGTCGCATTGCCCGCGTCCACCAGCCTGAAAGGTTGCTCTGTCCTTGTGCGTGGGCAGACCAGGACGAGTGTCAGAACGAAGTGTACTGCGTCAACGGCGAGTGTCTGAACACAGACGGCTCCTACCACTGCTTCTGCA
>NW_008608403.1:11193-11525 GCF_000691845.1 Merops nubicus
GGGGGAGGGGCTTGGTGTCAGTTTGAGGCGTGCCAGCACCGGCACAGCGTGCAGCGGGGGCAGGTGGGGCAGGAGCTTGGGCGCACGGTCATCCCTCTCAGGCCAAGGTGGAGTGGCACTCCTGTGGATGATTGTCATGGCATCCTTTGCTTGTATCACTCACAGATGCCTTGGAGGAGTACGAAATCCACCTGGATGTCTGCTGGCAGACTGTCGCCAGCTACATCTGCCAAGACCTGCTGCACGGCGAGCAGACCACGTACACGGAGTGCTGCTGCCGGCTCGGGGAAGCCTGGGGCCAGAACTGCGCGCTCTGCCCACACAGGTCCTCC
>NW_008608403.1:11612-16043 GCF_000691845.1 Merops nubicus
CCTGCTGCTGCCTGCGTTGCCGACACCAGCCCGAGGAGTGGGTGACCCCCCCTGCTTCCCTGGGGCTGAGCTGCACCAGTGGGTGGGGTGTACCGAAACTGGCTTGTGATGAGTCCGAGGTGTCTGAGGGGAGGGCTGCCCTGTGTATCTCGCTGCTCCTGCTTATCTTAGGAGAGGTGGCAGCCCTGGATGGGAGCTCACTGGGAAGTGGGGTTCTTGCTGCTCCGGGACTTGCTGGCCCCAGGCAGGAGTTGGTCTTCTCAAAGATGTGGTCTCATCAGCAAACTACAGAGCTGCAGCTTTGGAGCCTGTTGAACACAGGCCTGGCTCTGCAGAGGACGCATCCACTCTGGCCCTAGCAGACCTACCTC
Source organism: Merops nubicus (assembly GCF_000691845.1). NCBI lineage: Eukaryota > Metazoa > Chordata > Aves > Coraciiformes > Meropidae > Merops > Merops nubicus. The sequence goes on from NW_008608403.1 coordinate 11,984, forward strand.
TCTTGAGCCAGGCTTCTGACCCTTCCTTTTCTCTCACCACTTGCAGCCGATTTTGCTTTCCTGTGTAATGGGGCTGGTGAAGACAGTGAGAGAGGGTCTGAGCTCCAAGAAAGACCTAGGTATGAGTACGCACCAGGCTTGGAAGACCCCCATTATAGCCTTCCGAGCCCAGATATGGGCCCCTTCTACAACTACCTGGAGTCTGAGTACAGAAACCCTGATGCTGGTTTGCCTCGGAGGGAGCCCAACAGCGAGTTTCGTGGCAGCCCTCTCCACCACCACAACCCAGGGCGGTTCATGCCCCACTACCTACCCAGCCAAACTGGTGAGTACTGGGAGACTTCCCACCCAGCCTGTGTCCCTAGGGACTGCCTGGCCGCTCCCACCCTGGCCAGGGTGCTCCAGGCTTGTAGCAAGCTGTGCTCCTGGCGGCTCTGAGTCAGTCTTGGCCCTGCCAGCACCATCTTGCCACATGCCCAGTGTCTTCTCCGTGGCCGGGTGGAGGGTCACCCTGCTCTGACACCACCTTGCCACCCTCCAGGCCTCTACGAGGGCTTTGAGGGGCTGCAGGCTGAGGAGTGCGGGATCCTCAACGGCTGCGAGAACGGGCGCTGCGTGCGCGTCCGGGAGGGCTACACCTGCGACTGCTTTGACGGCTTCCAGCTGGACATGACCCGCATGGCCTGCGTGGGTGAGTGGTGGCCCGGGGGGCCCATGCCCGTGTGTCTGCCGCTCTCTGGTGGTGCTGGCTGTTGCTGCCGGAGGGGTGCCCGCTCTCGCCGGTGCTTCCTTCCCCCAGGGCAGGGAGGACCTTCCTGGAGGTTCAGCCGGCCACCTCCTGCTGGCAAGCGTATCGGGGCATCACGGGGAGCAGCTGATCGCTGCCCTCTTCACATAATGCTCCTGTACATCACCAGCCACTGCTACTTTATCCCTGATTAATTTCCTCTACGTTCACCACTGTCTTGGTGAAATTCCTCACTTTTCACCCTGCCCTGGGAGACAGTCTCTAAAGCTTCTCTCTGCATTTCCTCTACATCCCTATGCCATGTTTCCATCCTTTTCACAGTGGAACCTCCCAAGCCAGCTGAGGCCCCAGGCAGTCAACAGAGCAGATGACAACCCTCCTTTTCCTTAGGCACTGCACTCACTCCCAGCTCCCAGAATCCTTACTGCATGACACGATCATGCAGCTTCTTCATACAGAGTCTGTGGTCTCTGCCTCCACACATGCTGATGGACAGAGTGGCTGCCTGAGGATTACTCTGCCTTCTGCGTTTGAGCACTCTTGTTTCTCTTCCCTTGGCCACAGTGCTTTGCATTTGCCTTCAGCAAATTTTGTCTGGTCAATTTTGGACAGCTTCTCTGCTTGTTCAGAATGAGTCTGAACTCTGCAAAGTGCTTGCAGCCTGGCGTCATCACACACATACATTTTATAAGCATGGTGTTCTTCCTTCGTCCACCTTAATGACATTTGGATGGAGTAGGGTTCAGGACAGACTTTCAGGCTATGCTTTAAATGGCTTTTATTGTAACATCCAGGTATTGCTAATTACCTTTGGAGTGCCGCTTTGCAGCCCATTGTGCAACCCGTGTAGTCTCATCTAGACTGTATTTTCACAGTCTACTTGAATGTGTCATGTGAGAGCATGTTGAAATCCTCGCTGGCCAAGGCACATCATATACACTGCTTCCCCCTTATCTGACAAAACAGTTATCAGGTTCAGCAAGGGGAACCAGATTGGCTTAACATAATCAGGCCTTAACAGATCTGCAGCAGCTATTTAATGACCCTGATATCCTTTGGAGGGTTTATGACCTAATCACTCACAAACCTGGTCCGCTTAAGGAATGGGGGTGAGCAGTCTGTAATTCTGGATCCTCCCTTCTTTGTTTTTGAAGACAGTTACCAGATTTATTTACCATTCCTCAGGTCTCTGAGACCTCCTTTATCCTTTGTCTCAGAACTGCCAGCTTCTCAGGGACTGCAAAAGCACTGAGCATGTGAAGATGAGTTGCAGCAAGTCTTCAGCAATATGGATGTAACTGCTTTATCTACCTGTTTGTTGAACCTCTCCATCACAGTATGGCCTTTCCCTCCCTTGCTCCTGCACCCTTGTTTAAACACTTCAGACATGGTCTGCACTCTGTCTGGTCACCATGAGCATTTTATGATGGCTGGAACAAAGCCCACGTTAGCTGCTCCAGCCAGCTCGGCTGGCTTTTGTTTCCTCTGTCGATAAGGACCGGGCCAACAGTCCCCATTGTTTCCTGCTAACATATTTATGGAGCCTTTTCTTGTTGCCTTTCCTGTCCTGGTCTAAATAGCACTCATTTTACATTGGAGCCTGTCGGGTTTCTTTTTCCCCTCAGTTCTCCTGCATGGTGACTAGTCGTCCCCACGTTTTCACCTTGCTGCCTTGAGGCCTTTAGAGTACTCCTGCAGCTGCTGCAGTGGTTCCTCTCTTGCCCCTGCTGTGGGGACAGCTTGCCCTTGCCCCACAAGACAGGTGCCTGCCCCCCCACCCGAGTGGCAGGCTCCAGGGCTTTGTGCACACTGCTAGCTGCTCTGCTGCTCCGGCTTTCAGGTGCCTCTGGGCCAGCATTTACTTTGCTTTACTTGGTTTACTTCTCTCAGTTTTGTGGTCCACAGCCAGACCAGCCTGCCTGTGTTTCCCTGTTTCACCTTTCCCTGAAGCCTGCACCAAGGCTGTCTCCCCCTGCTTCCCAGGCTGCAGAACACATCTCCCTTGATGTGCTGCCTGACATCTCCTCCATGGGCTTCTGAGCAAGCCTGCCCTGTCCATGGCCATGTTCTGGTCCTGAGGCTTAGCTGAGGTCTGCAGTCCCCATTTGTTTTGGCTGTGTACAAAAGCTGCCTTGTTCCTCAAGCTCTTTCCTCTCACATTTCCCCTCTCCACCTTCTTCCTCTTTTCACTGCTGTGCTTCTTTCCACCACACCTGGAGGTTTTGCTTCCAGCCTTCCCTCCTGGGGTTGCACTTCCCTTTCTTTGCCAAGTGGCCCCCCTCCACCTGTGCTAGGGGTAACCTGAGATCCCTGGGGTGGCAGAGCTCTTCAGTCCTCCCAGGGTCTGCTGGTCACTGCCAGGGACTTTGCTTCTCCCTGCGGTGGCCAGCTAAATCCTTCAGCTGCTCCCTACTCTCAATCCTTGCCAATCTACAGGGGGTAAGGCTGGAGTTTGTGGTCAGAGGGCTTGGACCTGCCTTGACAGGTGAGGATTTGGGCTCTGGAGGTCCTGTGAGTGCAAAAAAGGACTCTGGGATTCCCAGGGATGCTCTGCCCAGCTGGTGGCCCCACCACAAATTGGGGTAGCTCGGGCAGGTTGTCCAAGGAAGTGCATTTAGCAGAACAGACCTGTCACAGCCAGGCAGATACTTGAGGGCTTGCGTGCAAGCTCTAGCCCAGTGGCAAGCCATCTGAGTGAGCCCTTCGGCACAGTTTGCAGGTTAATAAAACGAGCCCTTGTTTGTACAGCATAAGATCCCTCTGTGTTCTGGTCCTGGAGGTGATAATCAGTCTCTCAAGGCCACCATCATCTGCCTCCTTGGCCTTGTTAGAACAGGAAAGGGCATTTTCCAAGGCCTTTCTCCCAGATCTTACGCTAGCACAACTGAGTAGCAGGAAGCTGCTAAGCCAGGGGTGTCACCAGCTGCAGAGCATGGGTGTGCCACTTGTCTGGTGTGCATCGCACAGGGCTGGAGAGGAGGGGGGTCTCTCTTCTGCACTGTGGGATGCCATATGCTGAGGATGTCACCCTTGGGGACCAAGGAGGCTCTGTGGATGTGCCGAGGGGTGTGAAAGACTGGTGGGGTTGTGGTGGGAATCCTGGAGGTGCTGGAAAGGGCTTGAGGCACCTGTGGGGGAGGGCTAAGGGCACAGGAGCTGGGAGTACAGGAAGATGTTGGCTGCAGGCCGGGACTGCTCGCTGTGCTGCCAGCTCACCTCTGTCCCTCTCCTCCTTGCAGACATCAACGAGTGCGAGGAGGTGGGCAGCCCTGAGCCGCTGTGCCGGGGCGGCACCTGCGAGAACACAGAGGG
>NW_008608404.1:0-17601 GCF_000691845.1 Merops nubicus
TCCGCCTCCCGCCGCCCCCCGGGAGGCCACAGCGAGAGACATGCGCGGTGCCGTTCGATTTCTACCGCCCTAGGGGCGGGGGAGGAGGCTGGGGTCGTGGTTGAGGTGGGTAACCCCTGAGGTGCAGCAGCCTTGGGCTCGCTGCCCTCCGCTCTCCAAAGGCCACGGAAACGTTGGAGTCTACTTCTGCACCCTCTGCAGCCACCCCAGGTCTCTGGAAGACCAGCTGCTGCTTTTATTGAGAGTGCCTCAGAGTGAGCAGCACCTTGTGCCGGCTGCAGTGGGTGCCGTGCGATGGCAGTGTGCATCAACGCTGCTCCAGATCGGCCTCCACATTAAGAGACATCTGCTGAGACACTCAAGAGAATCGTCCACAGGGAAAAGGACTGGTTGGCCTAGCCAGAAGCAAGTGTCATGAAATTCACATGGAGCCATTAGCCTGGTCCCTTACACACCCAGCAAGGTTTTTCATCGCTTTGGATTTCTACTTTACCATGAGAGTGGCTCCAGGGAAACTGGTTTTGAGGGTGGTCAAAGCAAGCATGACATGGCAAATGCGTTTCATAAGGCATACCTGTACAGATCACATGCACCAGCCGTGTCAGTCATGCCTGAACTTCCATACTCAGCAGGTTCAAGACCAAAGGTACTCAGTTCCAAGACTCCTCTGAGATTGCATTTCCTGAAGCCATACACTGGAAGAAACAGGCCATAAGAGTCTGGACAGGATTTTCTGTCCCCCATCCATAATGCCTCAAATGATAGTTTATGGTGTGAAGAGACAGCAGCACCTGTGATGGGAGTCCCAAATACTGACTGCAGCAGGTGAAAGTCCTGCCTTTTTGGGGAGAGTGGGAGGGAAGATAATGTAGAGGTCAGGAAGTAGAATAAAAATAGGTCTAGATCAGCTCTCTGTAATGCTAATAATCATTCATGGACTCATCCTCTCTTTCACCGCTGGGAACAGTTCCCACTTCACACTGTTTGCTGTGTCCTGCCCAGGCACTGTGTGGCACTGTGCTAGTTGGCACAGGCTAAACAGAGTCAGGAGGTGTGCTGACAGGAGACAGAACTATGATTACAGGACACCACTTGAGCATGTGTCCTGGACAGGCTTAGTTTTCTACACCTGTTATCCCACATCTCATGCACAGTGGACGACACTGTTCATGAGCACTAGGTTTTATGTCCAGTCCTACGGCTCTAGCTTCTTCATGACACCTCCACGTGCACCACTTATCTTTCATGGAAACATGATGCCTTCACAATGGTGAGTATTATTTGGTTTGTCTGTTTTATCAGAGAGGCAAAGGATTGTGGAGAACTAGGGACTGAGCCATAATCTGGAGGGCCAGGTCACCTCTTGGAATATACAAGGGAAGTTATTACAAAGCAGAGGACAAGCTACATTTATGTTTCTGAAGTTCAGGCTGGTTACTTGTAAGAAGAAAGACAGGGTTATAAGGGGAGAAGAAAAGAAGTAGAAGAGGAAGAGGAGAGGTCAGTGGCCCAAATCAATTTGCTTGTTGTCTGTGAACATTTTTTTCATTCTTTTTTAATTTTCTGAATGTGAGAACCAATATACTTCAGACCTTGAACCAGGTTTCTTTCTGAGGATGCTAGTTCTAAGAAGTAGTTAACTAGTACCTATATTCCTTTTGATGGGGTCAGCACTAAGCTGCATTGCCATACCTAATATATTTAATGTCTAGGATATTTTCTATGACATTTGGGTCTCATCACTGTAGTTATCAATAGTCCATCTGTGGTGAGGTGTCGTATCTGGAACTGTAGATCCCATCCCCTACCTACACGGAGGAAGCCCAGGCACACAGGCTAGGTGTATACAGGACACCACAACGAGTCCCAGATCTTGGGGGTCAGGGCACAAGGACATGATAGATTTCAGGCTGTTTGATGGTCAGAGGTTCAGGCTCAGGAGTACAGTAAGTCTAGACACAACCCTAGGTCCTTGCTGCCACATACAGAGAAACTACAAAGAGAAAGATAATTAAGAGATTGATTGTGAAGGGCAAGATTGTATCTTCTATCAGCCACAAACATACACTGAGACTCAATGCTTTCAGGCACCTAATGAATTTGGTGCTTCTACTTCATTACTCATTTGTGGTGGAGAATCCCTTGAAGGCAGGGTGAACATGGCTTGCTATCTCTCCAGTCTTCAAACCAGGTCGTGCTGTTCTTCTGGTTAGTAGCTTTGTGTCTGTCGAGTGCTGATGTTACAGAAGGCAGGTTTAAATACATTTTTCAACATATATTTTGCATAATTTCAAATTTCTCTAAAGCAATCAGTGCAGAAATCAGGAAAATACATGTCACCGTTTTTTAAATACTGCACAATTCAATGAGCATAAGCTCCATGCCATGGTTTCAAATAAAGGAAGGGTGGTGCAAGGAGTCTCAGGAGGTTGTCTAATCTGTCCCTTTGTCCTACTGCAGCATCAGCCATGACTGAAAAGTATCTTGATCAACAGCAAATGTTAACTGGAGATGCTAAATGTTAATAGCCAGTATTTTTAATCCAACATACAACACTGACATTAATCTAGAGTAACAAGCAAAAATTGAATATTTTATCAGTCAGATTCCATTCAAAGTAAGACCAATCATTAAATGTAAAACCTACAAGATTAAGTCCATTAGTGAAAGTGCTGAGTGAATGCAAACATGTTGTAACTGAGCACACAGAGCCATAGCACAAGAACAGAGCAAAGGCCCGAGAGCCATGGCACAGCCAGGCCAGCAGCTGCCCAGTGTCAGGGGATAAGGCTGTGGGGGTAACCCGTGGGAGGGTGGCAGGGCAGGCTCTGGCAACCTAGGCCCATCCTACCTCAGAGCATAGGGGGACACAGGGACAGCCCCAGGCACTGGGTACATCCCTGAGGATAGGTACAGGCTGGGAAAAAAAAACTGAAACTAGCATAAACTATTTTCCCAGTGTCAAGCTCATCCTCATACTATGCTAATCTTTTCCTGACCATTAGCTACAGTTCAGGCTGATCCAATTTCCTATTACTTTCTCTTTTGCAAACTTTGTCTCCAAAGAAATCCACCTTGCAAATCTTTCCACAGATTTGCAGTGATGTTTGCTACTGATATCAGCATGAGTATCTGGAAGAGGTGCCTGGTACTGCCATGGCTTCTACCAAACTCAAAAGACACTTTGCCGTGTTCACAGGCCCTGTCAGTTCCCACCATGTAGAAATCCTAGAAGACAGGTCCACTGGTGACCCATACAGACAAGGATAAAGACAGAATGGAAGGCAACATTCTAAGTAGATGTAAATGAATTGGAAAAATTAAAGTCTCTTAGAACATTACACCAATGGAAAAGAAAAAGAATCTCAAAAGCAGAAGCCAAACTGAACTCCATGTGTCCATCATGGCAAGGCAGAGCACTTGTTCCCTCATTGTCCATATTGGATAACTAGTCTGAATGAGGTGTTCCCAAGCCCTCCAGTCCACCTATAGCCTAAATGCCACAAAAGAAACTATGCATGGCATGACCTGGCATGGCAGAGAGCAGTCCAAATCAGACAGATACAGACTAAAGTTTTCATTTGAAGGGTATCTTTCCAAAATAATTGATGTTTTGTAGGCAGTAAGACACATTCTGAACTGAAAATCAACAGCTTTTGCTATGCAATGCCTACTTTTATTCCTGGCCCTTGTTTAGAGTCTGTTTGAGCTCAGGGTTCTTGTCTTGAACTAGATGAGCAAAGTCTAAAGATGTAAAGCAGATGATAGCAGTGAAATTCCTTCTTATGCCTCTAAACAGGCAGCGCCCTGTGTAATATGCATTGGCATACCTCAGATCACACGAGGAAATAAAACACTTTCATCCTTTTAACAAAATGACTGGCATGTCCTTCACCAGTAACCTAATCTGAAGAGTTCCTGAAGAGACAGGTTAGGTATCTCACTCATGTCAAATGTTTTCTTAGTGAATAATGGCAGGGGGGTTTTTTTTTTTTTTTTTTTTTTTTTTTTTTTTTTTCTCTTAATCATGCTGGTCCTGCTGCTTCACATCCATTGAAGTCACAGTATGCTGTTTCCATCTGTCACTTGAAAGATAGCTCCCTTTGAGTCTGGCCACTGCCAGCTTCCACTAATTTGCTGCTAACCTGTTTCACCTGAACTGGAGTCAAAAGGAGTTCCTAGGTTTGTATTCCTCTGGTTCCTAATTAGGTCTTTTCCCCTCCTTTCTTCTAACACCACACTTCCTAATTGTTAGCTGTAGCAAATTACATCAGCATCAGTGGCAAAGCTTTTAAAGCAAAAAAGCATACAGAGAGATATTCTAGAAGCTCCTACAGTGCAAGCTTAAAGAAAAGTTGAAATAATGAACAAGCTATTGGGTATTCATATGGAGGTTATTATCACTCAGGAGGCTATTATGCCTTTATTATGCATTACTATGCATGTATATGGCGGCACTGCTGTAAGTATCAGAGGTTATTTACACTTCTATGAATACTTCCATAGTCCACAATGGCTCTGTATAAATTGAAGTGACTTCACTGAAGAGCCCTGAAAATAGTTAACAGATTGGGAAATATGCTTGCTAGTGAAAAAATGAAATTTTAGGAGAAGGTTAAGAGGTTATGGTTTATACAGGTGGAATTCATTTCATATTATGTTGACCCTCTGCACTACCCAACAAGGTCCCTTCTCTGGGCAATGGAAGATATAAATAGCTCTAGAGACTGATTTACACCATACTAGGACAGTTATTCAGGAGAGGGGTGACATGTTTCCTCCTGAGGACACAACTAAGTGACTTAGACTAGACAAACTTTCAGATGATTCAAACTAGTGAACTAAGTTCTGCTCCAGGTATCTACTTAGGCAGCAAAGAGCTACTCACAAAGTTCTTCAGTGAAGGTGATAGATTTGTTAACTAATACCTCTAACCTAGAAGAAAAGGAAAAATCAATATAAATGTTCTGTGGTGTCATGGTTTCACCTCAGCCAGCAGCTAAGCTCCACCAGCTGCTGCCCACTGTCCCCACCATGGGTTAGGGGCAGAGAATCAGGAAAAGACAAAACAAAAAGCCCAGAGGTTGAGATAAAGGCAGTTTAATAAAGCAACACAGAGAGAGAAGACAACAGTAGTAATAGCTAATAGCAGTGAAATAATATATAAAGCAAGTGATAACAAACCCCTTACCCAAGACTCAACAGCTCTCCCTGCTTCAGCCTCAAGCTAACCCACATCAAAACAAGAGCCTTTCTTCCCCTTCTCTTATATAGAGGGCATGACATTGGCTGATTTGGTTGTTTACAATGGCTGTGGCCTCACCCATCTTCAGCCCCTTGTAAAAATTAACCCTACCCTGGCTGAACCCAGGATGCCTGGAAACTTACTGCTTGGGTTATATTGTACAGACCATTTTTGTCTTTGCTCCTGAGAAGCAGCACGAGGTTGTGACTTGAAGGTCAACTGGCTCCTTGCTCTTCCATGAAAGCTAGAGCTACCTTTTCAATTCCTGTGTTGTCCAGCTCATTCTCTGTGCCTCTCAGTGCCCTGAAGCAAGCTGGTACAACTTCCTGAATGGGCATGGAGAATCCCTTTACCATGGAAGTCTGAGGGCTTGTTACATATTAACATCATAGTGCAGACTTTAAGCATCATAAACACAAACAGCATTAGATGTATGCTGGACCAGAATCAAGTTTTTATCTTGTAGTTGCCCTTTGCACTCTGTGTTTTCTAAACAGTCAGAATCCTGGAATTGCAAAGTGCTGAGTTTAATCCAAATCTTTCTGTTGTAAATCCTCAGGGGTCAGGACTTGATCCTTTTCTTTGAGGCTTGGGGTAGATTTTCTGTACTTATGTTATTTTACATTTTTATTTTCCACACAGTTTTGATTGTTTTCAGGCCTAAGCTTTCTCCAAAATTTTAAATTACTCTGTACATTCTCAAGTCCAGCTTCTCATCAACTTTTCCTTGTATGCTTACTTTAACTCACCTCCATAAAAAAAAATCCTCCAGAGAATTAAAAAAATGCATTTGTATCCACTTACAATTGAATCTGGATCTAACAATAAGCAGGGCTTTCCATATTTTTTTCAAGCTGTTTCTTATCTCTGTGAGAATTATATCTGTCTTTACCTACTGTCTTCCATTTTATAGCCTGCTTCTTTTGAGACACTTGGTAATTTCGATAGGCCTAACTTGCAAAGGTGTTTTGTTTACATTAGCCTTTCTCTACAATACAACTAGGATCAGTCATACCTCTGTTTTCTGCAAAATGAGCCTGCTGCATTCAACTTATGTTGACAGATCTTCTGCAGCAGATTCTTGATTCAGTGAAATAAAAATATTTTGAGTTTAGGCACATCAGAATTTTAGGACACTGAACAATAGTTTTCAGATAAAGATATTATTTTAATTTTATTTTGTATATCCTCTCATGTTTCTCATGATTGGTTTTTTGGTTTCATGAGGTAGCCAGCATGTAGTCAGTGTTACTGTGGGTTGTATTTCACAAACAGTAGACTTTAGAGGAGGTAAGTACTAGACAGGATATTTGTAAATGCTCTTACTTTACAGAGATGAGCAACAGCTGGACAGCACCAGGGGACCTTGTCTCTGTCCCATTCCTCAGCTCAAGGAGATCTAGTTTCTTGTTGCTGGTGACTGTGGAATGGAGTAGTCAGGGCTGAGAGCAACAGTAACTATTTTACCTAAAGACCTCACCTGGACCTGTCTCAACAAACAACAAACTCCATTCTTGAATCAGAATATCATCTATAGTATCATTGACCATCTAGGCTGCAGTGTGAAAACAGAAGCTTGTTATGGTCAGTTACCTGACCCAACTGGGAGCATACTTGGAAGAAGAACTGCAGTGACCCTTCATCTTCTGGCAATTATCATTTTGCAGCAGATGGCAGAAAAAGTCAAGGTGAGCCTCCTGCTTTTTCTTTGTTGGGAATAAAATCTTGGTCCTGAACTATCGTGTGCATTTAATGATTGCCTCCTTCCTCTATGCAGTGGCCATTGTTTTCTCTCATGCCTTTGTGGGGAATGTTTGATACCTGGTGGTGATGTGTCTGATGTTTGCCACTCATTGTATGCAGGCACTTGCAATAGAGTGCTCTGCATGGCTATTTACATCTGCATGACTTGTTCCATTAGAACTCAAAGAACTGATGCCCTGAGATCAGACCATGCACTGATTTGAGTCTGTACTCTTTTGAAGTCTTGCCTGCTTCCCTAAAATCCTTGTGGTCTGTCTTGTTTTGCATTATCTTCTTCAGGTTCCCCATTGCTGGTAGAGAATTATGATTGCTGGGTGAGACTGAACTTCCTCAGTTCATATTCCCATGACCTGCACGTATCTGCAGTGTAACGTAGTGTTCAGGGAAACTGCCATGACACATTTCTGAATTCAGTAGCACTGCTAGCTCCCCTCGTTTATACTGTGCATGTGTCTATTTCAGTTATGAGTTGGTTCTTCTGTTATGTCCCTCCTCCAGTTTGGAGACAGGTCACAAAAGAAGTTTCATCGTTTGGATTTTTTTTTAGTATTGCAGACTGTGATATGAGAGATTTTTAGCAAAACTTCTGCCACATATTTTTTTTTTCTTAGCATATTGCTGATCACTGGTGTATTTCATGATCTTGTTATGGTGACTGAGTCAGTGGAGAGATTCATACTGGTGTTAGAGACTGTTTTCTGGGAGCCTGTGTTATGGTTCTTATTGCTTTACTAAAATTAGAATTGTAGAATCATAAAACAGTTTGAGTTGGAAGGGACCTTTAAAAGTCATCTAGTCCAACCCCCCTGCAGTGAGCAGGGACATCTTCAAATAGAGCAGGTTGCTTGGAGCCCTGTCCATCCTGACCTTGAATGTTTTCAGGGATGGAGCATCTACCACCTCTCTTTCATCACCCTCATTGTAACAAATTTCTTCCTTATATCTAGTCTAAAACTACCCTCTTTTAGTTTAAAACCATTACTCCTTGTCCCGTTGCAACAGGCCCTGCTAAAAAGTCTGTCCCCGTCTTTCTTATAACCCCCTTTAAGTAGTGAAAGGCTGCAATAAGGTCTTCCCAGAGCCTTCTTTTCTCCAGGCTGAACAACCCCAATTCTCTTTTCATTCCTCTGATCATTTCTGTGTCCCTCTTCTGGACCTGCTTCAACAAGTCCGTGTCTTTCTTGTACTGGGTTTGAAAAAAATGGTTTGCTTTTCAAACCAAATTTTTCATGTGTGGTTTGAAGCATGATTTTAGATAAAAAGAACAGTAACATGTGCAAGCGGATCACTGAAGTTACACAAACTTTTGTCTAAGCCCCACAGGTTTCTGGCATTGGTACTTGTCCAGAGATACCTGAACAAAGTTAGAAGAAATACCTCATCTGGTAATTATTCTGGCAAATAAATGTAATTTTTAAGTTATATCAGCTAGGTGAAGCAATTGAAGCAATTCTGTCAGTCAGGTCTTATGAATTTTCAGTCAAAAATGCCTTAGCATTGATGCAAGATGTTAACAAGCCAAGTATATTTGCATACTTTCATACTCTGAGAATATGTGTAGACAATAGCAGAAAGAATGGCCTTTTGAATATTGATTAGTGATTTGAAATACCCTGAGTTCATTAGAATAGTCAGGATTTCATCTGGGATTGACCGACCAATAAAAAATAGTAGAGCTAAGCAAAGTAAACACACTGTGATTAATTAGCAAATATATGTGGTATTTCTGAAAAAAAGCCTGACATTTTCATAGGAGACTCTAGGATTGTAAACATTATATAACCCTGAGGCTTGCTTAATGAGGCAATGTGTTCTGAAGTAAGATTACTTGATGTACCTGTATCTTTTGAACCGGCACTCAGTAGCCATTTCCTCATGAACTCTGACTTTTACTATGTTACAAGATATCATGCCCTTGAGAAACAGATGCAGGTTTTCCTCTGGAAAAGGTGTCCCATTGCATGGATTGCACACAGCTTACAAACTGCACTCCTCGCACAGCTGCTGGGTCTGGACTGTGTAGACTTGGTCCCGTGGTGACTGGTGAAAGATTTTGCAGAAGCCAGTCAGTAGCCACTGAACTATATACCCAGGAGACAAGCTCTTAAACCCTTCTGCTCTGCCCTTGAGCTGTCTCCTGGGGAAAGCCAGCACCACTTTCACACCCCTAGGAGATCACCATGCATAAAACTGTCTTTTAGGTTCAGTGCTACTGCAGACTGTGTTGCAGAGCTGGTCTGGCCAGTAGTGTCTGTATTTACCCAAGTTGATCAAAAGGTCAGAGATAAACTTTCACATGAGCTCCATGTTGATGGAGGGCCAGGGAGACCTCATGAAGCCATGATGGTGGTTGAATTCAACACTGCTTCAGAAGGCAGTTCTGATACTGAGCGTATTGCTAGTCGATGTGAGGAAATAGTGAGATTTTTGGCCTGAGAAGGTATAGAGGAACCTAGGAAAATAATCAGTGCTGTTGTTCACTTGAACAGACTTTCCGGCTACTCTGAATGGGAAGGTTGATGACAGTCATGCCTTAAACCACAACAGACTGCTTCCAGGGAATTCTACTCTATCTAGAAGTTTGACTTCTCTCCCCTAAGGTCATACCTGGAATTTTCCATATTATGTTTTCCTTTGCATAACCCTGTGTAAATTAGACAGTGTTTGTGCTCTCTAAACTGTGTTGTGAAAACTTGTGTCTAGTTCTCAGGTTGTTGTGGTGTAGCAGTGTTGCCATACCTACTGTCACAGTGGTTTCCTGTGCTTGAAAAAGAGGCTGCAGATGTGCAAGACTTTGGCAATGAACAGTGGACAGTGAAGTGCAGGTAAAGCTTAGATGAAGGACTTGATGGTGACAGGAGGTTAAGATAGCACAAATACTGGCACAGCTACTCTAAAGGAGTGAATATAGTGGCATTTAATTGAGCCAAACATGGAATATGATCATGACAGGTGTTTGATGTTAGTTGTTTTCTTCATTAGGAATAGCTGTAATTTGTATTCGCTCCCCTTTGAAAAGTATTCATGGTAACAGCCTTTGCAAGGCATCCAAGTGAGTGTTGACTAGTGACTGAAGAAACAGGTATGTTACCTGTGGCTAGGACACACTATGATAAAGGTAAGCACAGGGATACTGCTGGCCCAGAGCACAGTCCCTCTGTGGATAATTTTACAGGCATAAAATAAGTCTTAAGTGGCCAGGGCACTCACTGTCAAATTTGAGGACCTTTGTAGACTTGGGGACAGTGGAACCTGAGTCTGCAGTTTATGTTTTAACATGGCACTGTGCATTCAGAATAATCTTTCCCCGAAAAACCAAGTTTAGATAATATGATGTCATGGTCACTAACTGTGTCGTTTCTTTAAAGCAGTTTCCAACGTTCATAGCCTGCTGGTCTTCATCACTTCACTGACTGTAAAGTGCATCCTGAACAAGGACCTTTTTTCAGAGATAATGATGTTGCTTATTAGCCACCAAATAATGTCATTCTGGATTTTAAAGGAAATTACTCTTTGTACCCTGTAAATGAATCCTGTGGAACTGTTTGTCTTCAAAGCATGGTGTTCTGTGAGACTGTGGCAAGCGATCTGCAGATGCTCATGAAGTTAACATCACCTTCACAGCATTTCCAGTTCAAACTGTGCTGAAGATCCATGGCTGCCTACAGAAATTCTCAGAAGTGACATGAGCTTGAGGTATAAAAAAAATCTGGAAATTATCAAGCAAAGAATGCCAGTCTATAAACTCTAGGTGTTATAGAGGACTGAAGATAAAAGATAAATTAATATTAATGTTTGGGGACAGCTTGATGATATCACTAATTCATAAGTATGGAACAACATTCTTTCCAAGAGTTGTTGTTTTAATTATGATTAGAGATGTTTTAAAAAGGGTGGCTTTTCCATTCATAATTGTCTTTTTCTGGATTATGTGAATTTCATACCTCAGTTCTACCCATATATAGTGGGAATAGTGTAAGATTTGAATGTCTTACTGTAGAGAAATGCTTCCAGCACTTCCAGATGCAGGCTATAGCTTAAAATTCAAGCATGCCACACACAGCAACAAACAGTTCATTTCAAAGGAGAATTGTCACTGCATATACTCTACCGTTAGTGTTAGTCCCGTCCTATCCTTCACTAATATTAGTCACAGATTGTAGCTATTTTGTTTGTATTTCAAAATTATTAGTGCCCTACAAGAGGAATTCTTTGTAATATTTTGTTACAGAAATGAATACTGGAGAGGAATATCATAAGATTAACAATTTGTACCACAGGCCTTATTATTTGACAGTTGTTTCATCTTGTTAGTGTTTTGATCTGTGCTCAATGTGAGGCTGAATTGCCATTATTTGCTTTTGAATAGGCAAGCAGAAAGGTGATGTGTCTTAGCTATGTTATGAAGTTCTTGTTTGTTCTCTTCCGTGCAAACAGTGTGGTCTTTTATTACATTCTCTTGACATCTGTTCTGTTCTAGCGAGATTCCTCTTCTTTTTCCAATATCTAATCATGCTCCCATCAAATTATCCGTCCCTGAGAGGGAAAGACGAGACAAACACATATGTTGCCTGCCAGGAGACAGTGAAGCTGGTTTTATTTATAATGAAAGTGATAGAACAACCTGGTTTAACTGTACGAAGCAGCAAAATGTAAAATCTCAACTTTTATCAACAATGAGGTTATTTTTTCCTCTACATGTCTACCGTTGGTAGATTTGTCTGATACTCAGTGATGATTCATAATCCAGCAGAATCAGAACAAAACCTTGGAATACAGTTAAAAAATATATTCTGATTATTACTGTAGTATTATGAAGCCTCAATGTCTGAGCCTGTATATGGAATATACATACAGGAACATGTCCTGTATTTAGACCCCAGTACAGAAAATTTTTCAATGCTGGTATTTGAAAAGGCCATGGCAATTAAATGAGATTTAAATTAAATTATACTGGCTGGTGTATACTTCTCCTGAAGGTTCATAGCCTCAGTGATTTTGAGACAGATTACAAATAAAGTAATCTTCAAATAAAATATTATAATGTCACCTTGTCTGCTTGTTGACATTAGTCATATTCCAGATCATAGTTATTGTCCAAAATGGTCCATAGGTTATATGTGTTCATGGGCTGTAAGGGGCATTTGCGTTCCCCAGCAGACTGTGTAACTGTGGTCTTTTTATGACTGAAGGTTTTACTCTTGCTACCAAAAAGAGAAGAGCTCCTCACAACTATCCTGTTTCCATGCTGACTCCCACATTCCAACCAGCCTGTAAAATACAGCTGAATGGTGGCTAAACAACAGGAAACATGGAGCTGCTCATTGCCTCAGAGGTTGAAAGGTAGCAGAAGAGCTGGTGTCCAGGAGGCTCTCGCTGCTGTGTGTCAGTGCAGATGGAGGAAAGAAACATTACAAACCATAAAATTAGAAACAGCGTGGTGTGACACATCTTTATGTTATATGATGAGGTACTCTGCTGAATCCAGAGATGAGGAACTGGGCCAGGCTCCTTCCTGATGCAACTGAATGTGTGGTTCTGTGTTCTTTTTTTTTTCCTCTACTAGCTTGTCTTTGAACTCAGGAGGGGGCTTTTTAATGTTGCTTCAGCTAGAAGTCAGATACGTAGGTAGAAAAGCAGGGAACACACAAAACTCCTTCTTCAGCTGGGTTTGGGGAGGAGGAGGGGTGGACAATAGGAGGAAAGCATAAACAGCTCTTTTTCGAAGTGGGAGTACTTGCTTTGATCAGCTCTAGTGAAAAATGGGGTAAAAGGTGATACTGCATTACAAGAAGTTAGTGAAGCTGCCCGGGAGCCTCTTGCATTGGGATCTCACAGCTATAGTGCCACAGAGATTATCAGGAGGCTGGAGCACCTCCCCTGTGAGGACAGGCTGAGAGAGTTGGCATTGGTCAGACTGCAGAAGAGAAGGCTCCAGGGAGACCTTATAGCAGCCTTCCAGTACCTAAAGGGGGACTAAAGGAAAGATGGGGAGTGACTCTTTATCAGGGGGTGTAGTGATAGGATGAGGGATAATGGTTTTACATTGAAAGAGAGTAGACTTAAAGTAGATATGAAGAAGAAATTTTTTTAATGTGAGAGGGATGAGACTCTGGAGCAGGTTGCCCTGAGAAATTGTGGATGTGCCCTCCCTGGGCACTCCCATCCAATTTGGGACTTGGAGCAACCTGGTCTAGTGGAGGGTGTCCCTGCCCATGGCAGAGAGGTTGGAACTAGGTGATATTTAAGGTCCCTTCCAACCCAAACCATTCTATGATCAGCAGAGGCATACACACAACAAAGCTCAGGAAACGGCTGAGGTTCCTCACACATCTTCACTTAAGCTTTGTTCTTTGCCATGAACAGAGACTCCCAGAAAATGACTGCCATGATAGTATAGCTCCATGTGCCTATTCTCTATGGAACCAGCACTTACATATTTTTTTTTTTCTCCCATGGTAATTACAAGTCATATCCCTATGCCTCGCCAGTACCTTCTCCCCTCAAAATGTTTTCACTTGGGCTGTTTTCTGAGGTTTCAGAGCATCTTTTCCCCTGCATTTTGGCCATTCCCTTTCCTATATACCTTCAAGGCTATAAAGCCTAACCCTCCATTCCATTGTTCAGAAACAAGAGATCTTATTTTTTATGTTCTTGACATGGTACTTTAGACCAGTGCCATTTCTGTTTATTGCTGGAGCATTATAATAAGGAAGGATTAGTGTTGATACTGGCTATGTCAAAGACCTGACTCCAAACCTCAAGAGAATTCTAAGCCTCCTGGCTATGTGACAAGTGTTTTAATGTCACTAGAAAGTGCACAGTATAAACAAGAACAGGAGTAAAAATGTAAACCCAAAGAAATAGAATAAAGTCACTCTTGTTCAAGACTTTGGGTTAAATCTACCTCAGCTCTACAGGCATCTGTTGCAGACACTGAGAGCTCATGCTCACAGCTGCAAGATGAAGCTGTATTTCCTCTTGCCAAAGAACAGTCAGGACAAATAGGGTACCTTAGCCTACACTTTAACAAGCCAAATGTTGCCAGGCCTCTGCAGGCTACCTCGTTATGTGGAACAAATTCATGGTATATTTACTTTTTCAAAACACTGCCGCTCTGCTGTCTTTTTAGCTCAGTTTCAATGACAGCTTGCAAGTGACTTTCTGCTTCCTGATCAGAGAATCACTTTGGCATAATTTTTCTGCAGCAACCCCTGTAATGAGGACTCATGCCTTGACCTTGTCTGCTTAGTTTAATGGCACAATTTTTTTAACCCTCTTCTCAGGGGTCATGCATCATAAACTTACCCAGGAGAAAGATAATGTGGCACAACGGTCATGATGCACTGTTGCACACAGGGGCATGGAAAGAGACTTGCAGAGATCATCCAGTTCACTGCACCATCTGGAGGTAGGCTCGACTATACTTGAACATTTATTTGAACTGTTCTTAAAGGTACCTAAGGATATGTCTTAACAGCCACCTACTGCAATCTTTTCCAGTACTTCATTGTTTTCTGTGTAAGAATGTTGTGGGTTTTTTTTAATTAGGGTTGTTAGGAATGTAAACCCTGCAGCTGTTTTTTGCATATTTTGATATTTTCAGCAGATTTTCTCTCAGCCTTTTGGTTTTACAACCCAATTCCTTCAATTCTTTCCTATAGGCTATGTTTTCAGGCCCTCTGTTAGAATCTTTCTCGTCTATAATCTCTCCATTTAGTGAACATCTTACTTGAGCTCTAAACTGATCACACTGTTCCAGCTGAAGCTTTACTAACTCTGAATAATGTGAAAGGATTGCTTCAGGTACCTCATGATGCCTCCCAGTATCACAATTAGCTTTCTCATAACAACATGAAATTATTGATTTTTGCTCTGCTGTGACCCACCATAACCCCCATGTCTCCTCCTGGTGAAGGTTTGTATTTGTACAGCTTATTATTCTTTCCTGTCTGCTGTGTCTTCCAGGTCTCCCTTCTGTTTACTTTAGATGGTACCTTCAATTTGTCAGGGTTGCTCTGAATACTAATTTGTAATTGCAGTCTCTCCTGCCTAATGCCACATGCAAATACAGTAAGCATCCTCTCTATTCTATCATCTCAGTCACCAGTGAAAATATGAAGCACCCCAAATGATGTAATCTCCCATTTTGACAGTATTTACTAGCAGCTACTCTCGCAGAGTTGTTTCTTACTCGTCTCCCAGAAGTTCCAACTAGAGCATGTTTTCTCATTTTATTTGTGAGAATATAACTAGAGAGACTATGTTAAGAGCATCCCTGTGCCTCCTGCCAATCTCCAGAGCTACTGTGTGGTTATACCTGGATCTGGGTTCTCTGAGTTAATATAGTCCTTCTTTTCTTGTGTGTGTGTACAGTTATTGATTAGTACCTGTGACTCTTTCTGCAATAAGAATGGTAGCAAAAGTAATACATTATAGTAATGGAATTGCTCTTTTTTTTTTTTTTTTTTTGCTTTGTTTGGTTGGTTGGTTGGTTGGTTTTGGTTTTTTTTTTAGGAGAGAAATAGCAGATGGATTCAGCTTGCAGGTTAAGACTATACACTAAGTGTCTGACCTCTTGTTATAATTCATGAGCATCTAGTCAGGACAGTCAGTTCAGTCTAGAAGGCTACTCAGCTCACCCTGAGGCAGACAACAGTGTCTAGTCAGGTGAATTGACTCTAGACTCAGTTGTCTCAAATGGATTTCCACAAACTGCAGCGGGAAATTAGACACAGGCCTTACTCTGAGTGACTTGATCTGTGAGCCAAATCCTGCCTGCTAAGTGCCATATAACTGGACTGGTTAAACTGGCTGCATGAAAGCTATTTAAACTGTATTTACATATTGCACTGCTTTAAATGGGGTCTAGGTAGCATAAAAAGTTATTCTTATACTTAGGGACATAGTTTAGTGGTGGACTTGGCAGTGTTAGGTTAACAGTTGGACCTGATAATCTTAAGGGCCTTTTCCAACCTAAGTGACTCTATGATTCTGTAATACGCAGTATTCAGTATATTCTAGACATGTTTTGGTACAGAGTTTTGGAGTGCAGGAGAAAACCTGTAACAAAAGTAATATTTACAGTGCAAATAGAAGTAATGCTGCAACAGTGGAATTTGTTGTTGCTACTCTCAGTAACCACTTACAGTAATGGCTGGTCATCGGTTATGTGAAACGGATAGTGAGTCTTCCTAACCCTGGCCTGTGAGATCATCTTAAATTACTTATGTTGCTTACATTTATAGTAGTTGGGCTTTATCCTGTGAAAAATACTGGGAGTCAGGGAGGAAAATAAAGTAATGAGAACAGAATGAGAAGCATGCACTGGCAACACTGTTAAAATTTGCTTCCCTTATAACTTGATTTCCTTTTAAAACTTATCACATACTTGAGAGGGAGGTGTGGATACTGGTATAAGAGATTACAATTTGTGGTGCAGATGTAATTTCAGCTGATGAAGTTTTATTTAGAAAACAGCCCACTTAAAAGATTTGCTACTTTACAGATATTCACAACCATTGAGGTTTTTCTTCTTGCACAGGTAGAGAAAAAGACCAGGAATTTGTGAGAATCCAGCTGAAATGATCAAGTACTAAAGTAAGAAAGAGGAGTAGTTCCGCAGGCAATCGAATTACAAAGCCTAATTATGAAGCCAGGATTACGAAACCTAAATCTGGTTTTGATTTAGGCTTTGGTTTGGTTTGGTTTTTTTTTTTTTTTCCAAATGCCGCTTGCCCTTCTGGACTGTACTTTGTCTACACCATGGTTGCAGACAGTTCTTCCTTGGAGGCACCACTTTATGTCTCCTCTTCTACCTATCACTGACTCTCAGCTGTAAAGTTTTAAATATCATTTAAGTACAAAGCTGAAGCTAAACCACAAAATAGGCTCTTCAAAAGCCTTGGCTGCTAACTGTATATCTGAACTTTGCCTCCCCTTAAGCTGCCCCAGCTGCATAAGCTCAGATGCTGTGAGACAGACTCTCCTTGCTGAAGTTGTAGACTGACAATAGTAATCTTCTTTGCTTCTTTGTCCCTGACCAAACCTCATGTCAACTTGCATTAAGTGCAAGAAGGAGCAAGAGCTCATAGTCTTGGTATTTCATGAAATGTCATGAAATGACAAGAGTGTAAGAGTAACTCTCTTGTTAACACATCACCACCCAAGCTGCAGCATCAGCACTGGCCATCTGCACGCTCTACCCCATAGTCCAGGCTTAGTCTAACCATCAAACCTTTTAGTTCAGCCCTGGGGCAGCAAGCTAGAGACAGTTGTTATAGATCTAACCATTCCATTCACTGTCAAGACATTTGGTACCTCCTGATCCCTCCTGAATATCCATGCAAGATCCCCACCATTCTACAACTGGACAACTTCAGCGTAAGGTTGTATTTTAAAAAGCTTGCTGTCCCAAATATCTGCTCATCCCAGGAGGCCTGGCAGTATAAAAACGTGGCGAAAGAGATTTGGGTTATGTTAGGTTCTTCTGTGAGTGCAGTGTGATATCACTGGCAGCTTCAGGTGTAATAAGAAAAGTGGAGTGTTGTGACCATGAAGCAGTCGAACTTAAGATCCTCAGGGCAGCTAGA
>NW_008608405.1:0-227 GCF_000691845.1 Merops nubicus
CGGGGCACAGCCGGGGCTGCGGCTCTGCCTCGCGCCGCAGGGTGTCTTCTCAAAACACTTGATTTCTTTTGTATGTGCTACACTATAATGGTGCTCAAACCATGGTCTGAAGGAGGAGGTCTGGCGTGGGCTGGGCGTGCAGGCCCCCGGGTCCCACAGGGGATGCTGGAGCAGGCGGGACCCTCCATCGTCGGGGGTACGCTGCCGCTGGGCGACCGGGCCGGGGA
>NW_008608405.1:313-1537 GCF_000691845.1 Merops nubicus
CTATCGTTTGACCTTTCCAGCCTCTTGGTGGTGTTGGCAGGCCAGCACGGAACTCAAGACTTTTGTTATTGTTATTTTTATATATATGAAGTGAGCATCTAGCATTCCACCCGTACAGCCCATCGTTTGGATTAGGGGTTGTTGTTTTTTTTTTCCTTTAAGGGACTTGAAGCTGGCGACCAATTTCTGTAATTTTCATTAAAATGTGTATGCACTGAAGCTAAATAGCAGTAATTAAAGAAAGGGAGACAAGGCAGAGGAATAAATCATTGGCTTCAGTAACCCCCAGGAGTCCAGGGCTCACGGAGAGTGCGGAGTCTCCGTCCCTTGTCTCTGCTCGCTGCCAAAGCCATTGTCCCTGTCGCTCTGGGGCACAGGGGGTGGTCAGGGACACCAAGGCACGAGTGAAATCACCCACTGGGTGTGGAGTCAAGCAGCACATTCCCTTGTGTGTATTTGTGAAGCAGAGGGGAAGCTGCTCCGGCCCGTCGCTGCATCCTTCAACCTCCTTACAGCCCCGGGTGTCTGCACCCAGTGAGGGGGTAGCAGTTTCATGGTTGGTTATGGTGGTTTTATTGTGTTCTTAGAAGCTAAAAACCCTTTTTCCTGCTTTTCTAGATTCCCCTCTGCTAAGGTTAGCTGATTTGTTTAGCTAGAATGTCCAACACTGTGTGAGGAATGGCACTGGGCTGGCACAGCACTTACTTACCCCCTGGCTGTGACTGCCTCCTCTTAATCCCTCTCTTGGGGAGGAGTTGCTGTCAGGGTGGTCCCCCGAGGAGGGTCAGGAGCAGTTCTGTAGGAATTCCTTTCTGCATTACTCTACAAGCTACGGAGGACACCCCAAAACTGGGAGATCCTGAAGGCAACCCGTGGGGACTGAGCAGGGAAAGGCTGGAGCTGGCCTGGCCCACGCCGTGCGTGCAGCACGCTCAGACAGCCCGGGGCTCTGCCCTGGGCTCTGGGGAGCTGGGCTCAGTCCTGTAACAGGGAATCCCTCTGTGTGATCTCTGTGTAAGGCACACGCCGTGGCTTCACCGGTTGTGTTTTATTCCTCTCCAATGTGGTGTAAATTTGTATGTTTTAAGAGCCTGTGTTCAGTCCTGTTTTCCTCCCTGTCCATCCCATGTCTCCGTCACGCTCCCAGGATTTGCTAAGGAGCAGCTACTAAATGTGGCTCAGTCCAGCAGCCCCCATCAGCCTGGGCTCACCCCCAGCAGGGTG
>NW_008608406.1:0-249 GCF_000691845.1 Merops nubicus
TGGGATGTTTCCAAGCACGGGGCAGACTGGTAAAGAGAAGCACCAAATGAGACTTGGTTGCTCAGATGCCAACACTGGGTATGCCAATGCAAAACCTCAGGCTGCTGGAATGTTTGTGAATTGAGCCATCCATCCATCATAGAATCAATCACAGAATGGGCTGGGAGGGACCTTAAAGATCATCGAGTTCCAGCTCCCCTGCCATGGGCAGGGACACCTCTCATTAAACCAGGGTGCTCAAAACCCCAT
>NW_008608407.1:0-764 GCF_000691845.1 Merops nubicus
GCCGCTCCCAGCCGCCGATGCTATGCTGAGGCCGGAGGTCTCCGCATCCTACCAGGAGGTACGGGGGTGGGGGGCGCCGGGAGAGTGGGCGGTGGGTCCCAGCTCGCCGGAAAAATCCGTCTGGGTTCGGTGCGCTTGACTTCAGGGTTTACGTTTCGCCGCGGATAAAATAACCGGCAGCGGTTCTTTTGGACAGCTGGCCGGTGCGCTCTGTGACCGGGGCTGTGGTGAGGAGGAGCTGGGCTCTCGTCGTGAGAAGCGACGTCGGTGAGCGACGTCGGTGCCGGCGGAGGCGGCTCAGGGCCTCCTCAGCGTCCTGCAGAGAGCCCGGGGCAGCGCCTCCTTTGCATGTCAACGCACAGGCTCCAGCGGCCGCAGTTCTTGTCTGGTCCCTATCGCTCCTACTAGAGAGGGAAGGCGTTTGTGCCGAGTTCGGCGGCGGTGAAGCCTTGCCGCAGGGCGCTTTTGTTTGCATCTCGCAGGCGAAGGAAATACAGATGTTTGCCTTCCTCTGCATGCGATGGGTAGTATGGGGCTCGGTTTTTGCGAGCCTGTTCTGATTTAGTTTAACACTTTGTTTCGTTTCAACTTCTGCTTTTTGTGTTAGGCTAGAAGGCATTGAAAGGTGATGAATCAGTGGACCAGCAAAATCTTACCTTTATGGGCAAGCTCTCCTTTCATTTAAAAGGAGTTTATCCTCTTAGGGGTTTATCCTTTTCAGAGGGATCTGGACAGCCTAGAGCAATGGGCTGAGGTCAATTTTA
>NW_008608408.1:0-3359 GCF_000691845.1 Merops nubicus
GGCTGGTGACCGTGTGGCAATCACAGGGAACCTCACACTGTGCTCCTGGTCCCCAGCACCCAGCACCCACAACGGCCTCTTGGTAAGTGGTGAAGGGTGGATGGTGCCCACAGAGCCTCCCCCTCACACCCTGATCTGCTCTGCAGAACGAGAAGAGCAGCAGCTGGCGAGGCACCTGCCCCTGGACAGAGGGTGGTTCCTGTTCTGGAAAACTTCTGGAGAACCCAAGTGCCACAGAGAGACCTGCCAGGCTACCAACGTGGGGATTGAGTGCACAGACAGCGACTCAAACTCCAACTGCAGCAACAACTGAGCGGTGTGCTCGTTAGGAAACTCACTGCCAGGCTTTAAGGGCCACTCTCATGAGCCAGACCCAACCCCCTTCCAAGAAGCCCCTGCAGTGGCCTGGCACCCATCGCCCACGGCTGCACTGCTCACTGCTGTGAGGAGCAGCTGCTGCAGCAGCTCCAGCTCATCCTGCAGGAGACACAGAGAGAAACCAGCTGTGCTGAGCTGCAGACCTGCCCTGGAAGGAGCCTCAGATCTGCCACTGGAATCTCTGTCTGCTCCTCTCCGAGGGCACCTTTACCAGCGACTCAGAGGGGAGCAGGAGCACCTTGGCCTGAAGAGGAAATCCAGATGTCACCTGCTCCCAAGTGTGGGATGCTTCAGGGGGAAAGGGGAACAGCCACCCAGCACCAAAGGACAGCTCAGACCTGTCTGCAGCCAACGCAGGCTCAGACCATGTGGCAGCAACACTCCACCACAGCCCCGTGGGCGCCTGTTCACTGACAGCCAGCAGGAGGACTCTGGAAACTGCAGAGACTGGGCTGTGCTCCTCGGTGACCATTTGCCTCCCTGCTGTCAGAACAGGGACTGCCCACACACTCTGTCTGTCTCCCCCCACAGATTCTAAACCTATCACATCAAAATCAAATTCTATCAGAATTATTTTCATGGCAGAACCTACAGCTCGAGGTCCCTGCTTTGATCAAAACCATTCAACTGCTAATATTAAAAAAAATAATAATAAATCACCTACTCCTGCAAGGGAAGGAAACCTCAAAATCTCAAAGCCCATCTGCCCAAGGGGGAGCAGAGCCCCAGAAGGACCCCGTTGATCTCCTCAGATAAAGAAAGGCAGGGGAGACCAGTGATATGGAATTAGGGCACATCCCAGCCTCATGTTCACAGGGCAGAGTTACTAAAAATAGCCATAGAGACTGTAAAATGTTTTGCAGGTGTGAGATGGAGCTGCTGGCACCCGGGGGACACTGCTCAGGAAACCTCACCAGTCTGACCAGTGGGGTCACACCACTCCCAACAGCCTGGGAGCAGACCCCAGCTCCCAGGTGACCATTGCTCCCTGCTGTTTGATCAGGACATTCCTCCTGCCCTGCTCTTTGTCCCCTTATCTGCAGAGGATTTGCAAGCCAAAAGAAAGGAGCAGCTACTGGAAAGCCATTCTCCATTTCAAGGTCCCACAGGGGACCCCCTGGCCCACAGGGTAACTCCCTGGGTTCCTCCTAACAAAGGCACTACCAGTTTCAGGTGGGATTTAAGGATATAGGCCATAAACAGGAGCACTTTGCAACAGTCTTCAGCATTTTAGCAGCAGATCCACCTAACAATGAACTTCTAACATATTCACCTTTGGTCCTACACAGTAAGAACCCAAAGATCAACACAAGGGGCTGCAGAGAAACATCCCAGTTTGCTGAGCTGGTGGTGGGACAGCTTGAGTACCAGCAAACGAGCAAAACTCTTCAGGGAGAGATTCTTCCCAAGCCAGGGCTGTCTCAGTTTTAAGAATCACAGTTGGCAGGGGTTTGGTTCCTCCTTTTCCAGCCATGGGACCTTCAGAGACAGGTCACTCATCACAGCAGCCCTCAAGGTTCTCTGGCTTTTCCTCAGGTGACTTCACCCAGAGCCAGCAGCTGGGCAGATGTCACCCACTCCTCTGGGGATCCCACCACGGGAGCTGAGTGGGACAGCCTGAGCACTGGTGGCCCCACAGGCTCACACCCAGCCACTCTTCTGGGGCAACACTCCTGCAGGCTGAGTGGCACTTGCCATGTGTAACCACATCTTTGGTCTGTACACCCAGGTCACGACCTGTCATCACAGCTAACCCTGCAACTACAAGAGGGCTGATGCTTTTAACTTGTCCCCAAAGCCATTCCCTGTCCAAACTAACCCAGCACTGCCCACGCTGGTGTAACAGGGGAGAGCTCTCCCAGCTCCGAGCTGATTACACAGACACATCCCAACACAACTGCACGAAGAAAAGCAGGTCAGCCTGCAAGAGGAATCCACTGCCCTCCACGCTGACAGCCACAGTCAGCAGAGAGGGATACGAGCACCTACAGAACATGGACAGGGCAGCGGGTGCTGCGGTGTAATCCCAAAGGCTGATCTTCATCCCAGTCCTGTTCCTCAGCATCGCCAGCATGTAACAGCCCCCAGTGCAGCATGGTTCAGCTCACGGCTCCACCTTTCCCCCGAAATGTGTGTGAAGAAAACAGCTTTGGTCCCCTTTCCCCTGCCCCAGCTATGGAAGGCTTTGTACTGTTAATTAATAGTCATTAGAAGCAAATATAAAAATAAAACTTGAGCACTGGTGAGGTGATCCCACTGGACTTGTACCCTCTTGGTCAGTCTGTGCAGCTGGTGCTGCTGGTCCGAAATCATCTGGAAAGAAGAAGACACCAAGCATCAGGGGGGGCACCAACAACGTGAGGGATCACTGCCAGCCCCAGAAAGGGGATCGCTGCAGCCCCAGAACACTGCCCCAACAGCAGCAGGGTTTCAGCTGCCCTCTGACTTGGCAGCAGCTCCCAACTGGACAAACACGGGAGTTTTTTGCTCCATGCAGGAGCTTGTACCAGGCACGAGCTGCTGCTCCCTCCTGTGGGCCTGCTAAAGGCCAGGCAGCCCCCTGTCTTTAGGAGAGGGGCCTCAGCCCCTCGTGAGGAGCCAGGAAACACACAAAACACCCTCTTACCGCCGCAGATTTCTCGTTTCAAACACCGTGTCCTCGTCGCTGTCCAAGGAGGCCATCTCTATGTTCTCGTCGTAGTTGGACAGGAGGCCGTACTTCTTCCGCTGGGGTTTCTTCAACCTGCAATGAGTTTTGCGCTCATTCCTGCCTCCCTCTGACCTAGGGCTGAGGGACAGAGAGCACAGGGTGAGTGCACCGCCACACGACACCTTTGTGGGGCCTTCCTGAGGAAAGCGAGCGGGGCCGGGGGATGTTTTATCACAGCCGTTGTCTCTGGCATGAATTTGCTGCAGCGTTTCACACACGCTGCCAGAGGGATGCGCAGGGAAGCACGGCCCCAGCCTGGCACAGGGACGGA
>NW_008608409.1:0-603 GCF_000691845.1 Merops nubicus
GGGGGCTGAGGCAGGTGGGGGCACTGATGCTCCGGGAGGTCAGGCGCTTCTTGCCCAGCTCCTGCTCCGCGTGCGGCTCCGACAGGCAGCGCTTCCGCGAGCCCGGGCTGGAGAGGTTCAGTCCCATGGAGGAAGGGCTGTGCTCGCAGACGGGACTCAGGGACCAGGGCACAAGGTCCGGCTTGGTGGTGAGCTGCAGGGGCTGTTCCGTCGGAGGAAGGAGTCTTTCGGGGGCTTTCCTCGAGCTCTGGGGGAGGCTGCCGGCCTTCGCCTTCCGCTTTGCTCAGAGCGTTGCTGCCCACCACCCTCTCCTCCCCTGGCTTCCTCCAAGCCTCCAACTTCTCCTCCCCACCCTTCTTAGGAGTCCTCTCCTCTGGGGCCCGCTTCCGGGGCGGCTCCCCGGACTTGATCTTCACCGCCTGCATCCCGTTCTCCATGTACTTGCTCATGACGATCACAATGCGACCGTTCTTGTTTTTGTTCTTGACGATCTTCATCTTGCCCCCAAGGCCATTGCTGGTCACCCTGTCCCGGGAGGGAGGCCCAGTACCACTGGACAGGTTCTTCTCAGCCCCGTTCTTGCTTTCTGCAGCGAGGTTCTTG
>NW_008608409.1:640-1010 GCF_000691845.1 Merops nubicus
GCCCATTTCTCTGGGTGGGCGACCAGGGGGCTCTTGTTACTGTCTAAGCAGGCCTGGCTCTGCGGCTCCTTACTGCTGGGCTGGTAATGTGGCTCGTACATCTTGGGGTCTGGCTGGTAGTGGTGGTGCTTCTTGCTGTTCAGCTGGTAGTAATACTTCCCTTTGCTGTGGGACTGGTGCTTCATGCTGCTCTCCTTGCCGTTGGGCTGGTACTGGTGGTGCTTCTTGCTGTTGAGTTCATACTGGTGCTGTTGGCTCTTGCCAGAGGAGCCAAGATCCAGCTTCGGCCTGTTGTCCACGGCAGGGTCCTGCAGCCCCGTGAGGATGTTCGAGCGGCGGGCGAAGGAGGGAAGCTGCAACACAAAACCGG
>NW_008608410.1:0-302 GCF_000691845.1 Merops nubicus
GTGCCCCCCCAGCTTCCGACCGAGGGGGGGAACCCGCTCCCTGCCTTGCTGCTGCTCTGATCCCCCCCAGCCCCAGCTTTGCTCAGCATTCAGTAAATGCCAGCGGGACTTTGCTCCTAATCTGTGCTTATTAAGCAAAAATAAAATCACGGCGCTTATAAAATTCAGGTGACTTTTTATTGCAACGAGGGAACCCGGCACCGAGCGTGGGCGTCGGGAAATCACCGGTTTGTGGTGGGGGGGTTGAAATAAAATGTAAAAAGTCCGTGGATAGCTGTAAAAGGCTCTGGGCAGGGCCGGTC
>NW_008608411.1:0-21564 GCF_000691845.1 Merops nubicus
GGGAGGAGGAGGAGGAGGGAGGGAGGAAGGAAAGGAGAGGGGGATGAATGAATGGAGGGAGGGACAGATGGATGAGGCAAGCCAGGCCAGGAAGGCAGGTGGAGCCTGGACAAGGCCGTGCAGGGACTGGGGTGGGAGGCAGGAGCACTAGGCGAGGGGGTGGTGAGGCAGGGAGGAGATGGCTGCCCCGGGAGAAGGGCCGGGGCTGGGGCTGGAGAGGGAACGAGGGCCAGGGCTGGGGTCTCCGTTCGTGTCTCTGCTCCTGGAGTCACGTCACGCTCAAAGATCTCTGCTCTTGAAAAGATCTCACTTGAAAAGGGACAGTGAGTTTCCAGCCCCTTTAATGGGGCAAGGAAAAGAGGCCTGCTGCCTACTCCAGAGTTTCACGTGTGAGAACACAACAAACCCCACATTTCCTAATTAAAAGATCCTTGTGTTTGGAGATGGGGGTTGAGTTCATTTTAGCTCTCGGAGCTGACAGCCCCCACGCATTGTAGGATTGCCTTAAGAAAACCATGAGGCTTTCAAATGAAGACAAGAATTAATTCCTTCATCTAGTAGTACACAGGGCTGTGCCGTGTTCTGCATAAACACTGTGGAAACTCCTTGTGTATCCCAAATAATTTGGTGTGGCAAAGGGACTGCGTTCCTACTGTTGTGCTGTTTTAAAAGCACCTGGGGCATATCGTCAAGGTGGGAAGTGCTGGAATGAGCTGTGTGGAAGTTTTTCTGCTCTCTGTGGTGAATGTGTGACTCAGGCTCTGCTGTTGGAGCTGCCACATGGTTTACAAAGTCCGATGCTTGCCGCTGATGTCAGCAGAAGGCCAAAGGCTCAGTGTGGTTTGCTGGGGTGAGGAGGTTTGTGAGAGGTCATGATCCTGGCTCCCTTCCACCCAGTGGGGCAGAAGCTGTGCTCCAAGTCCCAGCCAAACCAGGGCTGCCCCTGGCTCTGAGGTTAGACCACTCAGCAGGCAGGAGATTCAGCCCTTGGGGTCGTCAGCCCAGCATGAGGGGTTGGGTACTGTGTAATCCTCCCTCCTGTGTACTCCCCCAGGCCCCTGACAGCAGGGATGGCAGTTCCTGGAGCAAAGAAATGGAGCAGCGATGGGTGGACCCGGAACACGGAGGGCTGCATGCTTCTGAGCTGGTTGGCCCCTTATTCCAGTAAGGACCTTGAGGGGCTGGAGTGTGGCCAGAGAAGGGCAATGAAGCTGCTGGGGAAGGGTCTAGAGCCCAAGTGTGGGGAGGAGCAGCTGAGGGAGCTGGGGGTGCTGAGCCTGGAGCAAAGGAGGCTCAGGGGAGACCTTCTGGCTCTGCACAGCTCCTGACAGGAGCCTGGAGCCAGGGGGGGGTCAGGCTCTGCTCCCAAGGGACAAGGGACAGGACAAGAGGAAATGGCCTCAAGTTGCCCCAGGGGAGGTTGAGGTTGGCCCCGAGGAACAATTTCTTCCCCAAAGACGTTGCCAAGGGCTGTGCCAGGCTGCCCAGGGCAGTGGTGGAGTCCCCACCCCTGGAGGGGTTTCCAAGCCATGGAGATGTGGTGTGAGGGATGTGGATCAGCGAGGACCTGGCAGTGCTGGGGAGCAGTTGGACTCAGTGATTTTAAAGGCCTTTTCCAACCCCAAAAATTCTACAATTTGGTGACTTTGTGACACTGGCATCACCCAACACTGGAGCTCTGGCCTCTTGTGGGCCCTGTACCCACTTATGGAAAGCCAGGGGTGGAGCAGAGCTGCTGCAGCCCCGGCTGTGGCTGTGCAGTCGCTGCCGGATGCCATAAATCCCGGGGACGATGACAGGGACTCTCCAAACCCGCCGTACTATTTATTTATTGCCTCTGTGGCTGCTGTTTCTGGGCGAGCAGAGGTGCCGCTGCTCTGCAGCTCCCAGCCCGTCAGAGGGCAGCAGAAAGCCGCCGGGTGTTGGGGTTTTGGGGGATGGAATTTGGCATCGTGAGAGAAGCGTCAGGCGATGGAGCCAATCCTCTGATACAGCTTCCGAAGGAACGGCTGAATATTGGCTTAAATCTTGCCCCGGAGCATCCTCATTGCAGTGATTAGTGGGTGAAACGGAGCAGGAGGGAAGGAAAAGTCACCCAATGACTTCCCTGCGAGTGGAAAGTGTAATGAGCATGGACCCTTTCTGCAGGAGACTCTGAACATCCTTCCCCTGCATCCTGGGCAGGATCTGTCGTTGCTCTAGCAGCCCAACTCTTCAGCACTCAGGGGTGTGCAGGAATCAGATGATTAACAGCACGTTTACACTTTGATTTATTTGTTTTCTGATTTTTTTGAGTCCCTAGGGCACCCTTGGGTCGTTTTTCCAAGCTCTTCCCCACAGCATTGCAAAATCTGGCCTAAAATCAAGACCTAGCAAGACCCACAGCTATTAACTCTGTTGAATTAAGACTTTTGGATGTCAAACAGCACTTTCTGTGCCTCGGTGTCGCTGGCAGTCTGGTCTCTTGCAAATCCACCCTCTCTGCAGTCCCTGATGAGGCTGCCTGGCAGGTGTCTGCTTTCAGGATGGTTTTTTTTTCCCCAACATGGCAATTCCTTCACTGTTCAACATTAAGCTCAGCTTTGCAGAGCCCATGAAGCTGTTGCTCATTCTGTTATTCCCTTACAACTACTCAAAGCCAGTAGTTTGTTCTTTGTCATCTGATGAAGTGAGTCCAGCCTCTTTAACATCTCCTTTCCATCTTTCCTTCCAGCTGAGCAACACAGAACTTGCTTTTTCCTGGGATAATCCATAGAGATGGATGTTGGGCAATGAAAACCCAAAAGGAAGCCAGGATCATGTGCTGGTGTTGGACCAGGGGAAGGTAAGAATGTTACATTCAGTGTTACATCTGAAGTGACTGCTGTTTATGCACCTCACCTTGTGACAGAGCAAAAACTCTGCCAGAGGACTGTTATTACCTGAAAACCTGTTTATTCCCCCTTAAAAATTTGTGAACTGGCAAAGAGGCAAGCAGCTCCTGACAGGAGGATGTGAGGATACCTCTGCCCTGTGTGTGGATGTCAGTGGTCAGCAGCTGAAGCATCTTGTGTATCTTGTGACCTCAGCTGGGACAGGAGCAGTTGGGCAGAGGATGGGTTGAGAGCAGTCCTGAGGACAAAGACTTGGGGGTGCTGGTTGCTGGAACGCCAAACATGAGCCAAACATGTGCAGGCGCAGCCAAGAAAGCCAACCATGTCCTGGACTGCACCCCCAGCAGCATGGGCAGCAAGTTGGGGAAGGGGATTCTGCCCCTCTGCTCCCTCTGGGGAGACCCCCCTGCAGTGCTGGGGCAGCTCTGGAGTCCTCAGCACAAGAAGGACATGGACCTGTTGGAGCAGGTCCAGAGGAGGTCCCAAAAATGATCTGAGGGCTGGAATTCCTCTGCTAGGAGGCCAGGCTGAGAGAGTTGGGGTTGTTCAGCCTGGAGAAGAGAAGGCTCCAGGGAGACCTTCTGGTGGCCTTCCAGGATCTGAAGGGGGCTATATGAAAGCTGGGGAGGGACTTTTTACAAGGGCTTGCAGTGATGGGCTGAGAGGTGATGGTTTCAACTTGGAAGAGTGGAAGTTTAGGTTAAAAATTAGGAAGAAGTTCTTCACTCTGAGGGTGGTGAGACCCTGGCCCAGGTTGCCCAGGGAAGCTGTGGATGCTCCATCCCTGGAGCTGTTCAAGGCCAGGTTGGATGGGGCTTTGGGCAACCTGCTGTGGTGGGAGGTGTCCCTGCCCATGGCAGGGGGGGTGGGAAAGGGCGCGCTTTTACAACCCATTCTATGATTTCTTGGTCTGGGATCTTGGCCCTGAAAACTGCTGAGGAAGTTCCAGTTGGCTTTAACTGGAATCTAGTGACCAGCAGGAGCTCAGCTTGTCAAGGGGCCTGATCCTGGGAGCTTTTTCAACTCTCAGTAACTTTCATTGGAGTTAAGGGTCACTTAGTAGCTCCCAGAGGAGGCCCTGAGTGGTCTCTGCTTTTAAAATGAATGCTTCTGAGCATGAGAATCTGGCCTGGGAAATTTTAATTTGAATTTGCTATTTTTAGGTGGAGTTTGAAACGGACTCAAGTGGTTTTTCTGCCTTCAGAAAAATGTTTCTGTGGTGGAGCCTTCCCGTTGCTGGTCTCACAGAGCCAAGTCCATCCTCTGCCTTAGACAGCTGTAGCCAGTGGACTGAGATCAGGGATGAATTTGGCCAGGGAGAACTGAAATAATAAATAATTTTTTTTTTAAAAAAATAAATATACATAAAGCAAAACGTCGAGCTTGGAATGGCTTCTGAGATTCTGAAAGTCATTGAAGTAATCCAGGAGAAAATATGCAGAGAAATCTGTTTTCCATCACTGCACGAGATGGTATGTCTTCAAGTTTGATCAAAACCATTTCTTTTATATGATGAAGATAATGCAGCTTAAAGTGATAGAGAGATCTGGGAGTTTTTTTTTTCCCTTAATGTAATATTTACAAATTATTGTGGACTTGACATTCTTATTTATTTACTGCTAAGGCTTGCTGTGCCTATCTCACAGCAAGTAAAGATGATTTCTGACTGAGTTCTAGCCACCAGTGGTATTTTTGGAGGCAGTGTAGTAAGAGCTCATGACTGATAGGTGTCTGCCTGCTAGTTTTCTTATCCAGGCTTGTTTTGTTGTCCATCAGCAGCGTGCAGTGGTAGAGACCTGATGTCCTCTCTTGCCTTGTATTTGAGAAGAAGTGAAGACACTTACATCATAGTCCCATGTCCCTGTTTCTCTGCTCCTGTGGGTTTTGTGATTCCTCAGCAAAGCCAGGGGTGAACAGGACAAGGACCCCCCATTCCTGTTCCTCTGAAGGAACATCTTTCAAGCCTGAATGGCTCCTGAGCTGAATGGCTGTGAGCAACAACATCCAGAGTTCAGTGTGGAGAACACATCACTGAGCAAGCAGAGCCAGAGGGGTTTCATCCCAGGCCTGCCAGTTTTCCCCTCTGTGAGCACACGTGCTCCCTGTGCTGCTTGTCTGTTCCCATTCCCACACCATCTGTCCATCCCCTTGCCTCTGTGATTTTTATCTCCTTCATATCTTCACTGAGGGATGTCCTTACTCACTCCTCTGAGGGAATTTCTTTGGAGGCCTCCTCTATCCTCACAGGGATCAAATAATAACAGACCGCTGTGTCCCACCGAGCCAGGATTCAGCAAGGGCCACCTCAGACTGTGGGTGTGATTTACCAGGAATGGGGTCAAAAAGGAACAAGTCTGTTTCTTATTTTCTTCCTTGATACTACTACAGGGAATTCACCCTCAGAGAATTTATGAAAATGTCAACAGGTCCAGTGAGAGCGTTCCGGATGTTCACAGTAATAATTTACTGGCTGGCAAGGCTCCTTTGTTTACATCCTCTGTAAGGATCCCCTGGGACAGACTGAGTCCTGGGTTGGGATATTTGGTTGAGAGTAGCTCTTGGGGTATCTGCCAGGACGTTTGTAGTCTGTATGCAGGCAGTTGTGGGATCTTGTGCCAATGATGTTTTAAGGTAAAATAAATAAATAGGGTTTTTCACCTCATCAGGGAGCACGTTGTGGGTCTCCAATAAGGAGACCTTATTGCAGCCTTCCAGTATCTGAAGGGGGCCTAGAAGAGAGCTGGAAATGAACTTTTTACAAGGGCTTGTAGTGATGGGCCGAGGGCTGATGGCTTCAGACTGGAAGATGGGAGATTTAGATTAGAAATTAGGAAGTTGTTCTTCACTCTGAGGGTGGTGAGACCCTGGCCCAGGTTGCCCAGGGAAGCTGTGGATGCTCCATCCCTGGAGCTGTTCAAGGCCAGGCTGGATGGGGCTTTGAGCAACCTGGTCTAGTGGGAGGTGACCCTGCCCATGGCAGGGGGGTTGGAACTGGATGATCTTTAAGGTCCCTTCTGACCCAACCCTTTCTAGGATTGAATGACTCTCTGCTGAACTCCAGGGTGTGCAGCTGGGTACCTCTGTGTGGGTGTGGAGCATCACAGCACAGGGCAGACCCACTCTTCACTTCAGGCTTCTGATTGAAGCTCTTTAAGCAGGTGCCTGGAGTGAAGGGGATAAATCAGGGGTTGTTTCCCTTAATCCTTTCTGTAAAATGCAGATAGCAGCACTTCTGTGGTTCCAGTCTCACCAAGCTCCAAGCAGCCTGTGGAACATTCAGCTTAATCTTCATTGAGTGTGTGTCTCTTGTACTCTGCTGCTGGAAGTTCAAACCTGAAGTCAGGTGGAGTGTCCCATCCATGTCATGAAGCAACAGCCAAGCTGGGTGTTGGGTGGGAGAGCAGAAGTGTGTGGTGATTTGGTCCCAGTTGGGTGACATCTGGCTCTGCTTGGTGCTGTCTGCTACCAGCAGCTTGAAAACTGAATGGAAAACAAAGCAGCAGCTGGAGATTATGGAAGTGTCTTTTGCACAGCTCCACAAATGGTCATTGATCAGGAGAAGAACGTGCCTGTAGCTGTGAGGTTGTGGTTGCAGCTGTAGTAGTGAGTGAAGGACTCGTGGGTTTGCCTGGAGAACTAACAAAGAGGCTTCTGGGGGAACTCTCAGGGTTCATCTGTCTTTTCTCTGGCCTTTTCACAAGCTCTCCAGGAGCTTGTGCAGTTGAATTTGCAGTTACCATAGGTACTTTTCCTATGAGTCTGGAGAAGGTACATCAGGTTCTCCTGGACAACTGTTCCAACAGCAAGGAAAAATGAAGGGTTTGTGAATAAAGAGTGGGAAATAGCTCAGGGGTGGCACAGCAGAGAAGGATACAGAGGTTTTAGTGGACCACAAGCTGAGTATGATTCAACAGTTGGTGCTTTGTGAAAAAAGACTAATTTTACTCCAGCATGTATTAGCAGGAAAGCCATGTGAGCCACAGGGGTAATTAATTGTGCCACTCCAGTAGGCATTAGTGATCCAGGCTTTGAGCACTGAGGGAGAGAAGAACACGCTGGAGACCAAAGGAGAGCAAGAAGAATGACCTGAGGTCTAAAACTCTGGAGCTAGGGAGGGAGCTGAAGGAACTGGATGTATTTAATCCAGAAATTAAAGATGAAGGGTAAGGTTTGCTAAGGTCAGTCTTCTAATTGGTGCAAGGTAAGAGGGTTGAACCTGTTCTCTGACTCTGCTGCAGGCAGGGTGGGAAGGCTGGAAAGCTGAGTGACTTCCAGCCAAATACATTTCAAGGAGTTTTTTGCAGAAGGTTTCTTCTTATTAGGCAGGAGACTTGGGGGATTTTTCTGAGGTTTTTAGAAGTATGTCAGAGATCCTGGTGAACGTGGGACACACGTGCTCAGGAATGCACGTGGGGGGATTGGATTGTTTCTTTGGGGATGGGAAGGATTGCTCTTCCTCTGGAGCAAGCTGCAGAGACACTGAGGAGCAGCAAATTTGGGTGGGTGGGAGAGGAATATTGGCACAGAGGGAGCTGGCTGGCAGGCACGTCGCTGCCATGTGCAGAGCTCCACTGACTCCAGGTGGTGTTCAGGTTTACAGTGTAGCCCTGGAACCCACACTAAAATAAACCAGAATAAACCCAAACCTGACCATTTCTGGGCATGAGACCATCCCAGCTATGATAACTAGGTAGATGATGGCAAGAGAATTTTCTAAGCTTCTAAACCTTATAGTTAAAAAGAAACCCATCGTAGTGAATGAGGAAGAGGAGGGGAGCTAAAATGATATTCACACCTCTTCTAGGGTGGAATACCTGTGTTTTTGCACACTGAAAGGTATATTAAACCTGTAAGGCTCATCTGGGTGTGGCAAATACTATAAATGCCTGAAATTCTCTGGATGTGATGGCCCGGTGCCCTTTTTGGGGGGGCAGGAGGGAATATTCTTCTCCAAAGAGGCCAACTGAACCCATTATTTCAGTGAGCAGAGAGCCTGTAGCCACTTCCATCTTCTACTGGTTGCCAACAGTACAGTTTACCAAGAGCTTCTTTCTTAGATGGTTGATGGCTGAAAAATTAAGAGGAATCAAACCTTTTGATTGGTTCTGGGATTCCAACAAACATGGATGATGATCCAAATTCCATTGGCAATCTTGAAGAGTCTTCTACTGAGATTAAAGAGGATAAAGCCTTGCTCTCTGAACTCTTTGGCTTGTAGTACTGTGGTTCCAGGAGTCAACTGTAGTTTACTTGTTTCTGTTTGCAAGATTTCCAGCAGGTCTTGGTGCTGAGACAGAAATGTAATGAGAAATGTTTTCTTGAGCTTGCTCTTGGCTTAGTGAATACTGAGAAACATAAAGGAAGGGAGAAGTTCCCTCTTTTTCCAGCTCTCAACTGAGGCTTTTCATGGGCTTGAATTTCACAGCAAAGGTTTTGTGTGGTTTTAAGGTTTTAAAATTCCAACCCAGCCAGTTGCTCCTATTTTAGTCTTCTTCATATTGAAGACAATTTGAGGTAATTTTAAATCCTCTGAAGTGGTTTTCCAGGTATTCTTTGGCTTTGATGAAAGAGAGCTAGTGTTCACATCAAAAGCATCCAGGAAAAAATGATTGATTCCCCCTGTTGGTGTGTCAGGGGGGCTGATGGTGCCACCACTGCTGTAGCTGACACATGATGTGCAGCTTTGATCTCCTCACTAGCCTTTGAAATGTTGGTGAGTCCTAAAGCTCTTTAGCTCTTCATTGAGTGGGATTGCTTTTGGAGCTTATCACAGAACCCCAGCACGGTGGGGTGGGAAGGGACCTCTAGAGATCATCTGCTCCAACCTTCTGTTCCAGCAGGATCACCCAGAGCAGGGTGACACAACCAAAAGGCCCTTGCAGGTACCTCGTTTTAAAGTCACTGCCAGCCTTGGTGAAACCTGGTTGCCTCCTGTTGTTGCACTGGAAAATTACCTGTGGACAGTCCTGTCTCGTGGGGTGGAGGAGAATGTGTGGGTCACATCACTCTGCAGGGTGCTGCTGAGAGTGGGATCACAGTCCTGTTCATAGAGAGCTGCAAGTCTTGGTTGATGGTTTGCACCACCTTGAGGATCACAGGTGTTGGTGAAGGATGCATCTGAGAATCACAGAATCATAAAATCCTTTAGGTTGGAAGGGACCTTCAAGATCATCAAGTCCAACCACTGAGCCATTAGGGCTCTAAAGTCCTCTGCTAAAACAGATCAGAATCTGTCAGGGCTGGAAGGGACCACAAGGATCCCCCAGTTCCAACCCCTCTGCCAGGAGCAGGGACCCCTCCCACTAGATCAGGCTGCCCAGAGCCTCCGCCAGCCTGGCCTTAAAGACCCCCAGGGATGGGGCCTCAACCACCTCCCTGGGCAACCCATCCCAGGGTCTCACCACTCTCATGGGGAAGAACTTCTCCCTCATGTCCAGCCTGAATCTGCCCACTTCCAGCTTTGCCCCATTCCCTCTAGTTCTGTTGTTACTTGAGATCCTAAAAAGTCCCTCCCCAGCTTTCTTGTAGCCCCCCTAAGATACTGGAAGGCCACAATAAGGTCCCCTTGGAGCCTTCTCTTCTCCAGACTGAACAGCCCCAACTCTCTCAGTCTGTCCTCACAGCAGAGCTGCTCCAGCCCTCAGATCATTCTCGTGGCTCTTCTCTGGACACGCTCCAGCAGCTCCACGTCCCTCTTGTCCTGGGGGCTCCAGAACTGGATGCAGTGCTCCAGGGGGGGTCTCACCAGAGCAGAGTAGGGGTGTTAGTGAGTTGATCTTTGCCTCATCAGCAGATGCAGTTCCTCGGGGGCAGCAGATAAAGGCAGGTGGATTCAGACATTGTAACCACTCTGTTGTTCTCCTGTTTATACATTTCCTTGGGTAAGGTGGGAAGAGTCTGTGGGATTTAGCTCTTTAACAGAATCATCCTTTCTGCACGATGTTAATTACTCATTTGTGCCAAACAAGGAATGAGAAACAGAGTTTCAGGATCTAATTAACATTTGGTTCTCCTTTCAACGTCTTTACACTCCTAAACTCTGTGATCAAACTATTTCCACTTACTTTCTACTCATCTAGGAATCTTCCAACCTCCACAGAATCGGAATTCCCAGGTCAGAAAAACAACTAAACAAAAAATGAAAGCTAGAAACAATATCCTGCTACTTTATAAAAAGGAGAAATGTCCTTTTTTTGTGCAAGGATCTTCTTTTTAGCCCAGCAGTGATCCCTGTAAGTGCCAGCAGCAGAACCTTTTAACATTAAAGTTTCTTCACAAAGCTGTTGTTCTGACATACCTAGAGTGGGCACAGTTTAAAAAAATATATATTTTATCCTGTTTTGGCTTATTCCCATACAGGAACAGGGAACATAAGGTACCATTATAACAATCTGACTCTAAGTAAAGCTGTATTATCTTTACCACCATAGACTGGCATAATTAAAGTTGTGTTGAAAAGCCACAGGTTAATGTTATTGCTTTGGATGGGTACCAAGGAATGTTACCAGGTTTTAAAAAGTGTTGCTTCTCAGAAATAAGGGCTACAGGATTTGATTCAGAGTCCTTAATTTTGGAAAGCGTTTTGAGGTTTGCTAAAGGTGCCGTATGTAGTCATAAAAATAACAAAATGAAAAATACAGAAGTGTATTTATAGTAAGGATAATGAAGATTTATAGGGTAACGATAGTTGCAGTGCTCCTAGCCTAGGAACTCTATATTGAACAGAGTGATTGAATGTTTGGCTTTTAAAAAGAGAGAGAAAAAAACCCCCAAAAAACAGATGAATAATGAAAAACAAATCCTTTCCCTGGTGAAAAGCCAGACCTGTGTTTTGAAAATTAAATGTTTTTTCGGGTTAAGCAGTGAAAAAATGGACTTGATCTTTGCAACAGCTTGGATTTATTATTGGAACCAGTTGGCTGTGCCATAGAGGAGAGGAATTTTCTGGTAATTAGAGCAAGGATCTGGGAGTCAGAAGCAGTA
The DNA here is from genome assembly GCF_000691845.1 of Merops nubicus. Taxonomy (NCBI): domain Eukaryota; kingdom Metazoa; phylum Chordata; class Aves; order Coraciiformes; family Meropidae; genus Merops; species Merops nubicus. Next base: position 10,857 of record NW_008608411.1, read on the forward strand.
GGGTCTCTTCTGGCTGGGGCACTAGCACGCTATGTAGCCTTGGGAGACACGCTGCCTCGTTTGTACCTTGGCTTCCCCATCCTTAAATTGGGGTGAAGGAAACAATTCAACCTCACAAACTGCACACGCTAATTAAAGACCGTTTCTGCAGCACCTTGAGGTCTTTACTGCTACAAGAGGGATTTTCACAAGCATGTGCTTCCAATGCTTTTGAAAAATCCTGCCCTAAACATTTACAGACCTGATTGCCCAGATTCCTAAATCCACGTGTGGGCATCTAATTGGGAAGGGTCTGATCTGCAGAAGTTTTGTCTGCTGATAAAAAAGAACACGATGGGGAGTGTTTTCCCAGTGGATAATGAGAACAGAGGGATCACAGGACTGCCCCCAGCTGGGATCCTGGTGTTCAGTTGGGCTGGTTTTGGACCCCCCCTGCTCCCCAGCAGTAGCGGGTCCTGCTCGGAGTGCCAGGAGGAGAGGCAGCTGTAAAGAGCCAGATGGGCCACGACCAGCTCAGTTCACACCTGCAGTGGGTGCTCTCTGGGGGTGCAGAAATGCTCCTCACCTTGCTGGACACAGCTTCCTTCACGTGGCAGGCAGGACGAATGGGGGTGATAGCTGGAGTTACCACCAGCATCCTGCCTATCTCCTTTGGCTTGGGTCTCCCAGGAGTTCAGCTTCCAAATCACCATCTGTCAGAGCTGCTCGGCCACCCCTTCCCCCAGAGGGTGCCGTGGTCAGTGAGTGATGGAATGCTGCTGGCCTTGGACACCATCCCTCCCTGAGCACAGGAAACGTGCCTTGACAGGGCAGGAAATTCCTGAGAACCACAAGGACCTGGAGCTTGCCTCTCTTCCTGTGGGCCTTACCCCCAGCTTCAGCCTGGGTCTTTAAAGATTATTAATAGCAAGAGTTACGTTAACAGGTTTGTGTTTTATTTCTTCTGTCAACGAAGATATTTCTTCAGCTGAGACTTTTTGGGTTGTTTTTATTCAAAGGAGTTGGATTCGGACCCAAGAACGTGGTGCTGGTGGAATACAAGGATCCGTTCCAGCTCAGGGGAAGCCAAGCAGGGATTTCACTCTACAGAAGGCTCTTGGTCAGAAGTGGATGTGCTCTTAAGCCTCCAGTGCAAAATAACTCCAAACTGGGGCAGGCTTAGCACAGTGAGGGCTTTTGTTTCACAAGTATCTCTGCTCAGCAGCAGTGTGTTTCCAGAACACAGTCCTTTTCTCCTTGCCATGGCTGATAGTTCCTGTGCCTCTGCTCTTCCCCCTCTCCTCCTGGGGTGCCTTTTGCATGTCTGTGTGATGGACCAGCTAGGGAATCATCTCAGTTGAGAAAATAGAACCAAATCTCCCCTTTTTGTGTTTTTCTTTCTGTTAGGTCATTTATATTTCAAGTCAATTCCCTCATCTGTATTTCAGCTGCAGGAACAAGACAGAGAGACAATGAGAGAGTGACAAGGGCTAGAAATATTGGAACTGCTTAGAGCAGCATTTCTACTGAAAAAAAAGCTTGTGCAACTGGGGGCTAAGCCTGGACCAGGAGAAGCTCTCCTTTGCCCTGCTTTGAGTCATGAGGACCTCAGAGTCTTGGCTGCAGGACTGAGCAAGACATATGTGTGTGACTGGGTGTTTGTGTCCAAGGAGGCAGTTTGTGTCTTCAGGGTTTGGTCATCTGGATATGTGGTATGTTGTGTCCAGTGCTGGGCTCCCCAGTTCAAGAGAGACAAGGAGCTACTGGAGAGAGTCCAGGGGAGGCTCTGGAGATGCTGAGGGGCTGGAGCATCTCTGTGCCAGGACAGGCTGAGAGCCCTGGGGCTGTTCAGCTGGAGAAGAGAAGCCTCAGAGGGGATCTGATCAGTGCTGAGCAAGAGCTAAAGGGCCCCGGGAGGCAAGAGGCTGGGGCCAGACTCTGGTCAGTGGTGCCCAGAGACAGGACAAGGGGCAACGGGCACCAACTGGAACCCAGGAGGTGCCACCTGAGCAGGAGGAGAAACCAGGAGGTTGTGGAGTCTCGTTCTCTGCAGAGATCCCAAACCTGCCTGGACACCATCCTGGGCACCCTGCTGTGGGTGAGCTGCTGGAGCAGGGGGTTGGATGAGATGATTCCCAGAGGTCCCTCCCAACTCCACCATGCTGGGGTTCTGTGGTTCTGTTCACTGGGTAGAAAGCTCTGCTATTCATTGGGTGGAGAAGTTCTGCCATGGTCAACAAGATCACAGACTGACTGTAGGTTTGCAGGAAAAAAAAAGGTCATGTAAAGATTGGGAAGTGCAGGAGGAGTGTGACTTTTAAGAGTCTTGCGTGTTCAAAAATGAGTGCATTAATTTTTCACCCTTTGAACTGCCCCTCTGTGTGACATGAGAACGTGTGCTAAGGTAGGAGAGGAACTCACATCATCCTGCACAGAATATGGGACTTTTTGGGAGGCTCTCAGTCAGAAGTGGACAGGCTCTCAAGTCTCCAGTGCAAAACAAATAGCTCCAAACTGGGACTTTTTACAAGAGCTTGTAGGGATAGGACAAGAGGCTTTAAACTGAAAGAGGTTTAGATTAGATATAAGGAAGAATTTCTTCACTCTGAGGGTGGTGAGACACTGGAAGAGGTTGCCCAGGGACGTTGTGGATGTCTCATCTCTGGAAGTGTTCAAGGCCAGGTTGGATGGGGTCTGGGCAACCTGGGCTAGTGGGAGGTGTCCCTGCCTGTGGAAGGGTTCTGGAACTTGATGATCCTTAAGGTCCCTTCCAACCCAAACCATTCTGCAGTTCTGTGATTCTATGAGTGTTGGATGTATCTGAGTAATGGTCTAACAAGTGACAACATTTTGGTGATGACTGTGGAACTCATAAAGGTGTTCTCATAAAATCTCTGGGTTCAAGCATTCAGGTACAGGGAAGAGAAGTCCTAGTTCTTAAACATGCTTACTGCAAACTGATTTAATCTGCTTTCTGCTGGAGCTGCTGGTGCTTGGCACCTGCTAGAAGAGCTGTATAACTGACACGTGAGCAAACTCTTCTGCTCTCTTTGGAGAAGGGTGTGTTTTGTCCAGGAAAGCAAGGGAAGGAGTGTTGGGAGACACCAGCACAGCTGGGTAGTGCAGAGGATGAGGATGGTCCTCCACGATGGTATTTGCAAGGAGCTGGACAGGGCTTGTGGAGTGAGTAGCTGGTGGGCTGGTTTGCTCTGGGAAAGGCTTTTTCCCAGGGAGAAGGGACAGAGAAGAGTGAGAGTTCAGCTTTGTTTATCCCACAGCCATTCTGGAGTGGAATACCCATTGTAAACAACTTTCTTCACAGAAAGGGATGCACGTGAAGCTTGTTCTGATTTATTTCCTCTGTTGTTCAGCTTTAGCCCAAAGTGCCACGAGTTCCTCGTTCTCCTAAATGTCAATGCTTTTAAAAATAGGCCCAACATGTAATTTCACTTACTGTAGGCTTTGTTTTTGTCACACAGAACAATGACCACAGCAGAACATCAGCTCTGAAGGGCCACCCTGAACAGGAGCTGGCAGCATTTCCAGCACAGGGTCAGAGTGAGAGCCCAGAGCCCCAAACAACATGAGCAAACTAGTGGCTGTTCTCTCAGCCTGGACCCACCAGTTCCCTTCCTGGGGAGCCTGGGCTGTGAGCTTGCTTTACTCATCCTGCTCCCTGTGGTGTGGGGTGGTGGATTGCTGCCCAGGAGGGGGAGATCAGAGACATTTTTTTTGTATGATCCTGCAGAATCTGTCTTTTTCATGATTCCATAATGCCTGGGAGAGCAACTGCAGCTCCCTCCTGGGACCACTCTCCACCCATAGCAAGGCTTCTTTCCTCCTGATGTCTCTGATGACCTTTGTTTCCCTCTTAACTGCTGTGTCAACTTGACAGTGCCCTGACCTTGCAGCATCACTGCAGAAGCTGCTAAGAGTGACTGGGAATTCTGTTGGTAACAAACTGGCAGCACGAAAGCCTGCAGGCTGTCAGTGATCTTTAGAGGGCAGATTTTGTATCCATCTGTTGGTTGCTTAGCCCCAGATGATGTCAGCTAAGGTCCTACCCAATGTGATAAGGTTTAGAACTTCAAAGTACTCCTGGAATATATCTAAATGCAGCCAGCCTTCTCATGTTGAGGGCTGGACAAGGCATTGCTCCCTGATTGCTCAGGACAGGAGAGACCTGTTGGAGTGGGGCCAGATGAGGCCACATAAATGATTTGAGGGCTGGAACCCCTCTGCTGGGAGGCCAGGCTGAGAGAGTTGGGGTTGCTCAGCCTGGAGAAGAGAAGGCTCCAGGGAGATCTTCTTGGTGACTTTCAGGACTTAAAGGACCTGTCAGAAAGCTGGGGAGAGACTTTTGAGCAGGACCTGTTGGGACAGGACAAGGTAGGTTGGTTTGAAACTCAAAGAGGGAGATTTGGACTAGAAAGAAGGAAGAGATTTCTGACACTGAGGGTGGTGAGCCCCTGTCCCAGGCTGCCCAGAGAGGTGGTCACTGCCCCATCCCTGGAACCATCCCAGGGGAGGTTGGCCGGGGCTCTGAGCACCCTGCTCTAGCTGCAGATGTCCCTGCTCCCTGCAGGGGGTTGGACTAGGTGACCTTGAAAGGTCTCTTCACACCCAAACCACTCTGTGATTCTATGGTTCTATGGTTCTTTGATTCTAATTATGGATTACTGCATAAATACTGCACATTTGTTCAGTGAGTTTGGGATTCATCTTCTCAACACCTCAGGATATCCCCAGATCTCCAAAACAGGCTGTTCTAAGAACAAATGAACCAAACCTCTAAATTAGAAGGGTTTAGTTGTGCATGTGGTGAACAAATGAGAGGGAAAGAGGCCTCTTGAGTTCCCTGAAGACCGAGGAACAAACTCTAGGAAGTTTTTTTTTTGTCTGTCAAAGGAAAGAAAATCTCACAGAGCTACATTTTCTTTGCCATTTAACTGATTTCTTTGCTGGTAACTGTAGCAGTGAAGAGGCAAATGCAGCAGAGACAGCTTGGAGCAGAGTGAAACCCTACAGAAGGATGACAGGCAGGACAATGGTCCCTTCTGCAGAATCACCTCCTTTAGCCAGACTTCATCTTGTGTGCTCTTAGAGATTTCTGCCTGAGCCTTTTCCTGCACTGCTGTGTGTGAAAGAGAACTGGATCCTGTGATGGGGCTGATGAACAAGGCTGGTGCACCAGCACACTTTGAGCATCCTGCCTGTGAGTGCCTCAGTGACAACAGTGTCCACACAGGACAGATCCTGTGCAATGCCAGTATTGAACATCCAGCTCCTGAGCAGAGTCAGGTTTGGGGCTTTCCCAGCATCCTGCAGCATCTTGAGATTTGAGTCTCTGCCCTCTTTGGTCCATGTGGAAGCTCAAAAGCTGATTCAACTTTTACCACAACACCTTGGCTCTATCTACAACCAGTATGTGGGACTTTTGGGACACAGCTGGACAGCAGGAGCTCAGTCTTCCCTGTTCTGTTGGGTGAATGGAAAGGGAACCTTTATCCATGCAGCACAGCAGGCCTTGCATGGCTGGCTGGCCACTCTGGGGAAGGGGAAATCACCTTCCCCCAGCGTGTTGAGGGTGGGTGGTCACTGCCAGAAGCAGGATGTGAGGTTTGTCAGGACAGCAGCTGGAGTGGCTGAGCTGGGACAGCAGTGCTGCCTCCCCTGGGCCCATGGATGCCTCAAATCTTCAGTCTGATTTTGGGGTTGCTTTTAGCAGCTGGCCCCAGGGAGAAGGGAGGAACGGCCTCCTGCAGAGCTGGGCCTTACAAAGCAGCCTGTGTGGGATGGGAGGTCCCTGCTCCCTGGCTCCAAAGAGCATGTGGAGGAGGGGGTGTGTGGAGGGAGAGCTTCTGGCAAGCAATGAACTTGTCCAAACAAACAAAAGGCTAAAAACAGCCTATCCTCAGCCCCTGGAGAAACCCTGCAGCAGATGTTGCCAGTGACTGTAGGTCCTTGTTGGGAATCCCATGGATAATCATTGACAGCATGGAAACACATGGCAGCGTGGGGCAGCTCAGAGAGGGGCTTCTTTGTTCACCAGGATCACTGGAGTATCTGTCCTGTCAGTGCCAATGAAAAAACACAGTGGCTGGTTGGAGCTCAGGGCTGGGGGTGAGCAGAGCTGCCTCCTGCCCTTGTGGGCTTGCTGTGTGGCCTGGAGAAGTGCCCTACCTCCTCTGTGCCACGCTTCCTCCTGCTGCATGTTGAGGGCAGAGACAAAAATTGGCTTCCCAGGGGATTTGTGGCCAAGCTTTTAAACTTTGCAAGGTGCTTTGTGGCTGGAAGGTGCTATGAGCAGAGCAGGTAGATGTAGCAGTGTAATTATTGACCTGTGATTTGAAAGGTGAGGAGGGGCTGAGAAGTTCAGCTGAAAGGTCAGCTTCTTACAAGACAAAATTTCAGCTTGTTGCAAGACAGAATGTTTTTACTAGCAGGAAAAATGAGGAATGAAGCAAAGAGAGAAGAAGCTGGCAGGGTATGGTCAGAGGTGACACCAGAGCAGGCTTGGCCTCTCTCTCATTAAATACTTTCCTCTCTTTTGCTGCATTGTGAGTTCAGCTTCTTGGCTGTGTTACTCCTTGGTTCGTGTTTCAGGCAGGTGATGGCTGCATGAGGTGGCTTGGGCTGGAGGAGGGGAGGACTGAAGTGCTGATCTGCTGGAGGGTAGGAGGCTAGACAGAGGGTCCTGTACAGGCTGATAGATGTGCTGAGGCCAACTGTATGAGCTTCAGCAAGGCCAAGTGCCAGGTCCCACCCCTGAGCCACAACAACTCCCTGCAGCCCTCCAGGCTTGGTGGAGAGTGGCTAGAAACTGCCTAGCAGAAAGCAGCCTGGGGAGGTTGATCAACAACTGGCTAAATCTGAGCCAGCGTGTGCCCAGGTGGCCAAGAAGGCCACCAGCATTCTGGCTTGGATCAGCACTAGTGTGGCCAGCAGGACTAGGGCAGGGATTGTCCCCCTTGACCGGCACTGGGGAAGCAGCACCTTGAACACTGGGGTCAGTTTTGGGCCCCTCACTCCAAGAAGGACCTTGAGGGCCTGGAGCATGGCCAGAGAAGGGCAACGAAGCTGCTGGGGAAGGGTCTAGAGCCCAAGTGTGGGGAGGAGCAGCTGCGGGAGCTGGGGGTGCTGAGCCTGGAGCAAAGGCGGCTCAGGGGAGACCTTCTGGCTCTGCACAGCTCCTGACAGGAGCCTGGAGCCAGGGGGGGGTCGGGCTCTGCTCCCAAGGAACAAGGGACAGGACAAGAGGAAACAGCCTCAAGTTGCCCCAGGGGAGGTTGAGGTTGGCCCTGAGGAACAATTTCTTCCCCTGGAGGGTTGCCCAGGGCTGTGCCAGGCTGCCCAGGGCCGTGGTGGAGTCCCCATCCTTGGGGGGGTTTAAAGCCATTGAGATGTGGTGTGAGGGACATGGGTTAGCAGTGGACTTGGTAGAGTTAGGTTAATTGTTGGACTTGATGATCTTCAAGGTCTTTTCCAACCAAAACAGTTCTGTGATTCTCTGCCTGAAGACCTGAGTGTGGTCCCACTCTGAGTGTGACAGGGGACTGGGGGTTAAAGCAGTCAGAGGAGGAGTCAGGTGAGGCCACGGTGCCCTGGCCACACTGTGCAAGGTGCCTCCTTTGTGCTGTGCTCTGTGCACTGCTGTCGAGTCTCATGATGCACAGAGAGGAAAGAAATGGACATTCCCTGGGGCTGATGGACTTCGTGCACCTTGCAGAGGTTAAACTGAGGCAGGGGTTGGGAATAACTGAGAGCCTTGGACCTCAGGGCATGCTGCTGATTTCTCCCTCTGTAAATAGAGAAACCACTCTCAGATTTCTCCATATCCACAGCAGCCAGTTGATTGTCCTGTGGTAAAAACCAGACAAAAAACAAAGCCTGAATCTGTGAAATCCTGGGATGTGGTTCTCCTCAGGACGTTGCAAATTCCTCTGTGTCATTCCTTCTACACCTGAACATTATGTACCAGCCTGGGAAGCATCAAGATTTTCTAGCCATGCTCTGAAATCATGTTCTGTGGCTCAGGGGCATCCCAGGGACACAGCAAAGCATTTTGTACAAATGTGAATTAGTGTGTCTGTGGAAATTTCCTACAGAGGAGGCATCTACAAGGAGGGATGCATCCTGGACAGGTGCTGGTGTAAAAATATACAGAGCCACGTGTGGGCCCCAGAAAAACAACAAGCTGACACCTGCACTTTCTCAAAACAGACTTTTAGATTTAATTTTTTTATTCCTTCCTGAGGCTTTTCCAGCATCCCTCATTGGAATTTATAATCCAGCCACCTTATTTCTCATGCCTTCTAGTCTCAGACTCACTCCAACTCACATCCCTCCTAAGGAAGCAGCAGCAGATTGTTCCCATCTCATCCCATTCCTCCCAACCCTGAGAAGTTGCAGTTGAGCTCAAAACTCACACGTGGAGTTAACATCTCAAGAAGCACCAAAAGGAGAGTGTGTGAGGCCAAGGTGAGGTGGCCAGGCTGGTTTGTTAGATGGGAAACCAAGCTAGGAATAGTCAGTGGGAATTACTGAGCAAAAAGGACTGTACCTGTCTCACTGAAGCATACCTGTGTTGTCTTCTGAGTCTTCTCCTTTCTATCACTCCACTGATATTTTATTCTATCTTTATTTCTATCTACTCTGCTCTGGTGGAGACCCCCCTGCAGTGCTGGGGCAGCTCTTGAGTCCTCAGCACAGGAGAGACAGGGACCTGTGGAAGCCAGGCCAGAGGAGGGACACAAAAAAATTGCCAAATATCTCCAAATAGATAATTATCAGTTTATTTGAAAACATTTGTCCTTTGGGCCATAAGATCTTAAATACCTGAATCTTAAAGAAGACAAGGGAAATATAGGAAAGTGACTGATTCTGCAGAAAATCCTTTTCTTCTCTGTCCTTACATGTGAGGTTTTTTTAAGCATAGAATCCCAGACTGGTTTGGGCTGGAAGGGACCTTTCAAGGTCATCTGGTCCAACCCCCCTGCAGGGAGCAGGGACATCCCCAGCTAGAGCAGGGTGCTCAGAGCTTGGTCCAACCTCCCCTGGGATGGTTCCAGGGATGGGGCAGCGACCACCTCTCTGGGCAGCCTGGGCCAGGGGCTCAGCACCCTCAGCAGCAACAACCTCTTATTTCACTGATGAGGGCTGAGTGACTTTAGTGGTGCAAATAGGCTCTGGCAGCACTTAAACATTGTAGGATTCTTCGTCTGTGCCTTCTTGTGACCTCCTTAGATAAAAGTGCACTCACAGCCCCTCTGTTCTGGCTCTGCTGCTGCACAGACCTGCTTCTGATAGGAGAGGAATGGGAACAGGTTCTCTCTTGACTTGCTTTGGCCAGGTAACACGGCAGAGCTGTCAATTCAAGGAAGTTATTCTTCCTTTACCCTTACCAAAAGCAGAACTGGCCTACAAAATCTAGAATACACTTTTTCCTCTGGGTTCCCTGCTGCCTTGGTAACCCCGGGGCCTAGTCAGAAGCTTCTGTGGTGGGGTGTTTGGGAGGAGAGTTGTCCCTCCAGGACAGGCCGTGTTTTGAAATGTCTTGGCTCTCCTTTGCCTCAGAAGGTTATAAATACTGTTCCCAGGACAAACATTCTCCATGTCTGAGAGCTAATGAGCCAAGCAGCTGCTCTGAGGCTGTCCACCTCCAACACCAGTAAACACTAAGCCATGTGAGAAAGATTTTAACATGCCCAGACACTCTGATAGAAGAGGGTGTACGTGTGCCTAAAATGCACCTTTTTTGCCCCAACCATTTTGTACCTTCAAAGGAAAAAGTCTTTTCCTGCCCATCTTTGACACCTGTAACTTCAGATCAAGACCAACACAGACCATAATCCCTCTGGTGCAAATCCAGCTGTTTTCAATGAAATGCACTCTGTTTACAGAAGGAAGAGAGAATAAAGTGTCACAAACATCTCTCTTAGGAAAGTATGAGTTTTTTGTAAGGATCCATCTGCAGTGTGCCACATGCAGACAGTGTTCACTGATCTCCCCTGGCTGGCTGAGCAGCTTCAGGTCCAAAGCACCAGTAAATCCACTTTAACTGGCTGACTAAACTGGACTTTGTGCTACCAGGACAATGAAAGGTGTCCTGGCTCATGCTGACACCTCTGATCTAGAGTATAAAGGAATTTGTAAACAGGATCTGGGAACCATTTGAAGAATCAAACAACTTTGTCCACAAATTTGTATCAGTGCAACACCAGCGTCCACGATTCACTTCAGAAGTGACACAAACAGGAGACTTGACTATGTCAAAGCTAAATTAGTCAGAAAAAGGGTGGAAGTGATCTTGCAGTTGTGAGAAGCTGGATGAGTGTGTGAAGATGAACATTCTCCATGGAAATCTCTGCTTCTCAGCCACCCTTTGAGAGGATCACAAGGCCTTTCTTGCATGACTTTTTCCCCACCCAGTGCTCCTCAGACCCCAGACTCTAACCAGGGCTACCACTGGCCCACTGAAACCCACCTGAAATGCAGCTGCAACTTATTCTACTCAACTATGAGAGCAAAAGCTGTGTCATTGGGTGGATCTCAAAACTACACATGATTCTTGTGTCTGCAGAAGCTGCATAGATCTAGAAAAACTCCTCTGAGTCTGCATGGTTGCAGCACCCCTGAGAGCAGAAGCAGTTGTATTAAAGTGATTTTTCATCATAATTTGTAGGGGTTGACCAACTGGGAGGCAGCTCCATGGAGAAAGACCTGGGAG
>NW_008608412.1:0-33721 GCF_000691845.1 Merops nubicus
GGGCGGCCGCCGGTGCCGTGTAAAGGTAGAGCCCCCTCAGCGGGGAACGTAGCGCCACCGAGACTCGGCTCACGGGAGTCTGGTAGGCTTCGTCCGGGAGACAAACTTGTGTGCGGCGAGCTGAGGAGATCCGTGTTTCTAAAGCCATCTCCGGGCAGCTCAGGTGAGCCCCTGGGTAACTGCCCACACCCCACAAACCTCCTCTTTCCTGAAGACTCTCGCTAACCACCCACACCACTAGCGAGAGTCAGTAATAAGCTGTGTCCATTTTCAGCTTAGTTTTCACAAAATACATTACAAGGTATATAAAATAATGACCATCGCCAACTGGGTGATGCTATTTACTCCTCGCAAACAGCATGCAGGCTGTAATTCAGTTTTTTCGCTGCCTTGCAGGGTTTAGTATTGCTACAGCCTCTTTGCTCAGGGGACTGAAAGGTCTTACCTGCACTTCAGGATTAGCTTTTACTGCTGTGTAAAGCTGGCGAGGAAATTGTTCAGAGTGACTGTCAAGCTCTCCTGTTTAGGTTTGTTGCTATTTTTGTCTTCCCTTATGTTACAGTTCGCACAAATTGCTGTTAACATTTTGTTAATGTTTGTTCCAAAACAGTAGGATGTTACCTAAAAAGTAGACCATGACTCCTTGGATTCAGGCTATACATGCAAATTTATGGGCACTTCCCAATCCCAGATATTACCTTTTCTGTAAGAACTGTTGTCAATTCCAGCAACACCATGCCTATTCGTAAAGTCTTCACACAAATAGCAGCCATTGTGTTGAGCCAAACACTGTGTTGGTTACTCCTCAAAAACTGCTGTCATGACCTCACTTCATTGCACTTCCACCCCTGCTGAAGAGCAGCATTAGAGGCCATGCACAGCTGTTAGGAATCTTGTGTGTGGCTATAAAGCAAAACTACAGAAACAATCTGGAAGTGTTGCTTTTGCTATCTAAGCACCACCAGCTTCACCAAACACTACAGGCAATTCAACCTGAGTAAATGGTATTTGGTGGTGTGGTGATCCATTACACTATCATCTTCACTCTGCTATTACCTTTAAATCTGTTACAAGCACCAATCATCAAAAAATCTTGTGTTCATAAAACACTTTGGAATCATACACAAGAATATTCAGTGCTATGAACAGTCCCTATGGTTCACTAAAACCTTAACTGGCTATATGCTTATGTTCCAAGTTTCTGGGTAGAAGGGGTTGGCAAAGACCTCTAGTGGCTGCTTCCTTTGTACATCACCTATTTTCTGGTAATTGTCTTGTGGTTAGACTCGAACTGGAATTCAGAGTGGATCCTGGAGATGCCTGTGGCTTTGGGGCTGAAGGAGCAGAAGGGAGAAGTTAGGGAGTATCGGTGGAGGAGGCAGCCCTGCTTCTCAGTTCCCAGGGATTTCAGGAAGGAACGTGGTACTCAGGATGAACCAGCCACTAAAGCATAAGCAGTCTGCCTTCCACTGGGCTGAAGCTCTGGAGCTGAAGTCACTTAAAACACTCCCCTTGTGCAGATCTAAGTTTGCCAGTGAAATTGTGCTATGAAACTGAACACTTGATTTTTAAACAAAAGTTCCTTACAACTTAAGTGAATAGAAAGAGGAAAATTGACTGTTCTGCTTCATCATATACTGCAGTAAAGGCACTGCTTGCTAATAAGTGTATAATATTGTCCCTATAAGAAACATTTAGTGGTAAAACTTCTTCTTTCTTCTCCCTCAGTTTCTCTTGTGTTGTACTTAATTGTTGTATAGTTATCATCCATCTTAGCTAGAAGGTTAGAATAAATATTTTTAAAGCAATATCGACACACTGCCAGATGACTTCAGGCTTTTCCTGGAAACAGATTATCCAAGTTCTGCTTTTCAGACTTGTGTTGGACTGGTGTGCTTTGAATTTTTTTTTTTTTTTTAGTGCAGTGCTAAGTATCTGAAAGTGGTGTTGACCTTTTTCCTGCCTTCTCCTTCCGAAGGACAACGTGAAGGGAAAGGTGGCACACTGAAGTACCTCCTTCTGCCTGGAGAGGTAAGCCATTTGAAAGGGAAGTTACTGACAACAGAATTCATAGTGAACAAACCTAAGACAACTATGCCAGTTCTTCCTGCTTGTCTCACCGTATCCTGGACTGTATCTTTGAATCCAGAGGGATTTCATAAATGAACAGCTGTATCTCTCCCACTTCCCTCTACCAGCTATTACACAGTGGATCAAATTTGCTTGTATATTTGAAATAAGCCTTTTTTCCAGTAGTTATTATTCCCTTTTATACAGGAGGATCTTTCAGATCAAGGTGTGAAAGTGCAGACTGAGTAGCCATCATGACCAAGAGGGACTGTATAATGGAAAAACAGGCTCAGATGTTGATCTTATATGTGATCATATGTGTGTGCATTGAATATTGATGCTTCAGTGTGAAACAGCTTACAGACAATTTGCAAATAAGTAAAATGGGGCAGTGGTGTAAGTGTTGGCTCATTATTTTTTAATATAAGGAGTGGAATAATAAATTGTTTTCTAGCATTTGGTGATTACATTGCTACAGTTTACTTTTCAGATGCCTTACTATGCATCTGATGAAGTCAGCAAATAAGTTCAGTATTTCCATAGCTAGAAAGGATCAGGGCATGCTTTCTGCTGTGCAATAGGAGACTGTAAGCAAAACCACAGGCTAACAAGATAGTTGGGTTTATCTGAACAGGAATAGGAGAGAACCTGCAAGAAAGGAGCCTCATGATTTCCAGTGACTCCAAGGAAGAGAAGCCTTGAGACTGAGGGAGCTGCTGATCACTAGGGTAATTGAGTCATTATTTGTCCAAATCTTAAATGGCTTCTAATAAAAATGTCTCTGCCTGGATAGGCTGTAATCTGACCTCACTCAAAGTGGAAATACTCCACCAAAACTCCTAGTAAGAAGAACACAAGGCAACATTCTCTCTAGGCATCCTTGTAGTACCAATCTGTTAGTTTGTTGCAGTGAAAGCCTATGTACCAGTAACAGACTTCCAGCACAACAGCAAAACTGACACTATTTTTCTTCAAGAGACTCTGTAAGAATCCTCAAGTTTATTGATTCAGAGTATACAATACTATCAGGCCTTTCTCTTGCTTAATTTTCAAAAAGAAGTCACATTTACTGCCAATATTCAGCCATGTAGACATAACTAATACTGGTAAGCCAGTGCTGAAGTGTCAGAGTTTTCAGCAGTTAAACCTGAGTTCAAATGTAGGCTTGTATGGCTGTGCTGCCATTTGTATTATTGAATAAATTTATTAATCTGCTAGGAAGAGAGAAATGGATGGATGTATTCTGTAGTCACAACTGAAAGTTGGAGTCTTGATTTTGCTCGTTGCCACTGTTCATGAAATGAGGCTCCTAAACTGAAAGTCTCAAAACTGTATTTATTAAAAAAAAAAAAAAAAAAAAAAAAAAACACAAAAACTTGCAGGCACAACTCATTTCAGTCTAGGGATCTGAAGCCTTAATTTAGCATTCAGATTGAAAGTTGAAGACACAACTTCTGTGAGGCCTTTTAGATTTAAGGTCTTGTTAGTAAAATAAATGGGACTAGAAATTTAAATTGCTTAGTTTTCCATTGTAATAAAATACCAATGTTACTATGCTTTAAAAAAAAAAAACTTATCTTTTTTATTGGTTTATGGGAAAGTTTCCTCAATGATTTAAGGACAGTGTGAAGGGACTAATGGTATAGTTTCCATGGCATGTATGAAGAGTATCATGAACCTTTTTAATTTTCACCCATTAGGATTTTTTTAAGTATTTGCATCATATATTTTCTTTTGGATATTTTTCCTGGTGATTGTTGCGTATAGACAAGTAAAAGAATAACCTTGTCATTGCAATTTGCCCAATATATTTTTTGAAAATGGTTATCTGAAAAGTAGATGGTGTGTTGTTAGATTTCTTTTAGTTTCTGTCTTCCATCAGGTTGGATGCTGAATTACCCCAGCTATGGCTGAAAAAAATCCCACTGTTTGAGAGTGAGCATACTCCAGTTTGAGCTGTGCTTTTTCATTTTGGTTTTTCACATGAAGAGGCAGTAGTTGCCAAATTCTAAGGGAGGAGCAGGATAGACTTCAAAACATTTTTAAATGAGCACTGACGAAGGAAACCTCATGTGTTTCTTTTGTCAGTACCTACCAGGTACAGCAGCAAGGGGAAAATTAGCATGCAGCTTTTGGTAATTGAAAGGTCAACTTATAAATGTTTTTTTAAAAAACAGTCATTTGTAATACTTTGTCTAGCAGTTCCTGTGAACAGTAAAATGTTGTCCACAATTCATACAGCTGTCATCCACAGAGCTTCCCTTGCTGCAGTTTCTATCCTTCTATTGTTTGCCACCTTTTCTTAACATAAGATCTGACAAGCAAAGAAAGTTTGCCAGAAGACTCAAGTGGGATTACTATTTTGTTTATTTAGAGTTTAAAATTCTTACAGGAAATTCTATAAAATAGGGCCTAGAGAGTTCAAATGTAATGTGAAACATAGCAGTAGATGTTATGCACTGGAAATTTTTGCAATCTGGAGCTGAGATTCTTAAACCTGCTTGGGAAGCATCCACACCTTATCATGTGATGCACAAAGTGTTAGAGATAGAAAAAAAAAACAATTTACCATTAATATGTATTATGTCTCTTGGAGCAAAGTCACACTCTGCTAATGCTGAAACTCCAGATAAATACGTGTTCTTCTCCTCTGTGGACCTTAAGAAGTATCCTGTAGCATGATTCCACCACTGGACAGCTCTTCGAGGGAAGGAATGGACAAAACAATGAGAAAGTAGGGAGGGAAATGGATTTTGTCTCTTATGGTTCTTTAAAGGTCTGTGCAAAGCAAGCTGCCATGCCCAATGTAGAATATAATTTCATTAGTCACCTTAAAAACCACTGATGCACATCAAACTTCTACAGCTTTTTCCCACTTCTTCCCCTCTGCAGGTGTCAGGGGGGTTCTTTGCTTTCATCCCTGAGAGCCCTGGTATACTCATAAAAAGTGTCTCAGATCATTACACTCCTTAGCATGTCATTGGTAAACGACCTTGCTCACATACCCCTTCCCACTCTGGCCCTGGGAACATTTCCTCCTCCCCTTTGAAAAAACAGGATGAGATTAAGTAAGAGCAGTAGCTTCCCAACAATCCTTAACTCCTTGCGAGCTGAAGTCCTTGTTTAGGCTTGTTGAGCCTAGAGCAAGGAAATTGGAAGGAGTTCTGACAAACTTTCAGAATCCTGAGGGACCTGAAGACATTTCCTTTGTCTCACTCTCCACTTCCATCTCAGTTAGTATTCTTCTCCACTGCCTCTTATTCTGCTGTGATGGTCCAAAACAAAAGCTGCACCCATCCAGAAATAGTCCTGAAAATCAATGCCTTTAGTTAGCTGCAGCAAGGCTTTGCTGAAACAGGTGAAAGACTTGGACATGACCAGCACAACATGTCAGGGAGCTATGTCCCATGGTTTATACAGCACACATATATAGGCTACAGTAATCCAAACTACCATTTACCCTGCTGATCTGCAGGACCTGCGAATCCATGGAGATGACATTAAATGGAAAAGAGCTTACCTTTCCTTTCTTCTCCACTCTTGTGTCTTCCCTGCTCTTGTGTGTTCTCTTGGAAAATGCTCTTTTTGTATTAATGTTGTAATTACTTTAGGAAAACTAAAATTTCTGGCAAAAACTAGCCAAGACAAACTGTCGTGCTGCCACTGGAAATCTCATTACTGGATCAGACAAAGTTGTTTGCCAGTCCAGTGATCTCATTATGAGAACTTCATAAAAGCAGTGTTTCAGAAAATGGTTATGGATGATGGTAGCAAAAGCACTGAATCCAGGGTAAAAGCCTTTGAATCAGGAGGGTATTTTGATGCTGTTGGCTGGTGTGTCATGTCTCTTTAGCTCATTTGCAGAGTTTTTCTATTTAATCAAAAGTTGTACAGACTATGGTAAATTAAAAATCAGCTCCATAACTGGATCTAGCTATTCAAAATCTTTAACGTTAGGATTTGACAACACTAGCTTTATTTGGGAAAGGAAAGAAAAAACATTGTCCAGGACTAAAGCTGCAACAAAAAATAAATTGTGGAGCTTCTGAATTACCGTATAGCACGTCAAGGACTTAATACAGTACAAATAAACTTACCTTCCTGACAAAAAGGGTAATAAGGACTTAGCCACAGAAAACTTACCATTGTTTGAAATCTGCAGGAGTCTGTGGGTAAAATGGCAGGACTAGGATTTCATTGTACAAACAAGATCCGAAACAAGGTCAAAGTGCCCTACGAGAAGAAGCTATTCTGTAAAGTAGCCACTCATACTGCTTAGAGGAAGTATGTGTCTTGTCACTTTGGTTACTGATCTTATCATCCAAAAAAGCACAAATCTTTAATCACTCACAAATCATTAAGAGTTAGTTAGAAAATATGCCTGTTTGCTCCCCAAAGAGAAGCTCACTCTCCAAATAACATCAGCACTTTCCAAATAACATCAAATATTTTGAATGTAAGGAATTAATAAATCACATTTTCATCTTATCTGTAAAGTAAAATAAGCTAATTAACATTTTTATTTCAAATCAGAGTCCAGACACACAAGGAGACTTACCCGTGTGGTGCCAAATGTGGGTGACAAAGAGCTCCAGCTGTGAGGTCACTGTCTTCCTGCACGAGTCTGTTGTGCAAAACCCGTGTAAATAACCAGCTCTAGAGTCTGTCCCATCTGTAAGGTGGTTCTGCTGCCCTCCCCATGGAGCAAAGCTCCATTCCCGCAGCTTCCCCCCTGGGACAGCAAGGCTGCTGGGCACATAGGCTGCTCTCCATATAGACCTGTGCACACCTACACGTGTACGCTTCCAATATGTACACACACAAATTCAAAGCCAGGAACTGGGTCATCTGAAAAGAATTTTTGGATTAGCATATTTTCTGAGGACAAGCACACACTACAAAGGCTCTTATTCTGCACACTATTTGGAAATCTGTCATTGTTGGTTATTATTATGATATGTCTCTGTGCATGTAAGTGGAGCTCCTTCTGAGGCTGTCTATTGGAAGAACCCAATACTGTTATGTTACTCCTACTGAAATCTTACATAAGTTTAAGTATTTTAATGATCACTTAACTACATCTCACAGGGAAAGCAGTACAGAAAAGAGAAAACTCAGCCTCTGCACTTGCTGAAGTCAGTGAAATATGCATTTAACCTTTCCTGGAAGCACTGGGGTGCTGCAGGAGACACAGCCATGGCAATGAACAGATTCTGCCTGCAGATACGTATTTTTTCATCTCATTGACTTAAGTGGATGTTGCCACAGGCAGGATTTGGACCTGTGTACTCTTAAAGTGCAAATTGTTTTCATAATGATTGTCAGTATTAATACTAAATGGGCACAACATGAGCCCTATCATTAATAAGATCTAAGTTTTTAGTGAATTACAGGCAATTTAATAAAACCCCTACGTTTGATTCTTACAAAGTTTATGTTTTAGTTCCGACTGCATAAACAGTACATAAGGTTATATAAGAAAGCCTTTTATTCTCATATAATTAAAAAAAAAAAAGGCAAGAATATATATTTGCCCTCTAAAAGAAGTCCAAAATTCATTTTTTGATACTTATAATTTTTAAGCCATTCATAAAATCTGTTGTGACCTGACTTTTCTAATGTAGGTACTTGCCAATACTAAGATGTTATCATACAGGTCTTCATCCAAATAAAAAATAAGTAATTCCACAAAGTGGATGTAACTCTTGTAATAGCTGGGACCTGTATATGTATTTGGAGTTTAAGTAAACTTTGGAAAGGAAGTAAGTGTTACAGCATTGCAGCGACTGTAAAAATCAGGTTGGTATAAAGGGAATGAAGAAGAGATACTGATTAGTTTAAACAAAGACTGTTAATGACTGGAAGAAGATTTGAAGCTGAGAAGGAAAGTACCAATGAGAGAGTTAGGTCCGTCTGTCCTGGGCTGGCAGACCTGGGTGTGTACAGCCCTCCCCCCTTTTCCCTCTGACCCACTCCCTGCTTCCACAGGAGGGAAACACATACATGTAAGTCAACAGGGAATCTAAGTGTGCTCCCCTCGGCTGGCCAGTTGTCCAGACCTGACATCTATCCTTCGTTATAGGTAAGTAATTAGCTGGGCAATTTGAACAGCATGATGGGGAGTGAATTCGACAGTGGTGGGTTTTAGATCAAGGAGCAGGTCTTTGTTGAAGGCAGTAGTAGCGTTATAAATTTTAAGTAGAAATTATCAAAGCTGTGTTTTTAATTTATAAGGGGGTTCAGCAAGTGAGATGAGGCAGAGTATGGGGTCTGTGCAAGTAAGTTTTTTCGATAAGTGAGGGGTCATCAGGTTCCTGCCTACAAAAGATGGGGAGAACAATAGCTAAGAGCATAACCTCATGTTTTGAGTAGAAGCAGAGAGGTTTGAGTGAGGTTGATTTGCATGACTTGTGAGTAGCTGTGTTTGGGACTTGACTTTTCAACCTGCTCTGTACATACTTGTGTTAGGAAAGAGGGAATGTATTTGCCTGACAAAGAGGAGAGCAAATTTAGCTAAGCTGGATTTCCCCACTGACGGGAGGTGAGTTCTCCAGAACCAAGTGCACTTCTGGGAAAAGTTTCTTTCTCCCTCTCGCCTCATTCCAGGACTTGAACCCTTGTAACTCTTCCCTTGCCAGGCAAATGTCAACCACCACACAGTTGGATCCACTTCTTCACTTCTTGCATTTATCCTGCAATCAGTCTAGACTTGTCTAGCATGGCTTTGCATTCTTGGCAATTTTAAGGAAACATATGCCTCGCTGGCTACATGTGGGCTGCTCGGGTTGAACGAGCTGTGGCTGGAGTACACAGGCTGGCCTGCTCTCAGAAAATCACAGCAGCTTCCTCTCCACTTTAAGAATTCCATGTCATGTTCTCATGTTCTTTCTCCACGTTTAAAACATCATGTATGGCACCAGTTACAGTCTTATGTGAGGCATAACATGTTCTCCTATCTATCCTTGCAGTTCGTCCTCTTTTGCTTAAGCGGAGTGGCAAACTGCTACTGAGATTCAAGGAGGGGCACTAAGTATTGAAAGAATCTGTATCTTATTTTTGTTGCTATACAAGACTGCTTTGTAGGTGTGTATTCATAAAGATTTAATGGCAAATATAATCAAAAATATTTCAGCAGTAAAGAAGTAACAGAAGTTCCCATGAGTAAATCATTTGGTCTGTTTAACCTATAGAATAACGAAAGGGGCCAAGTGCATCTCTTGAATCTTTCCTGAAGATAAGAAACTTGGTAAAAGGGCACTTGGAACAATGATTATAAGCTTCAAAATCAGGTGATGATGATGATGATGATAATTATATTTTGAGATTGGGCAGGTAACCAAACCCCCATCTTGAGGAGTTCATTGAGCACTGCAGAACATTTTGGGAATTGCTTCTCTTCTGTGGTAAATTATTCTGCTGGCTAGAACACAAGTTCAAGACTGCAGAGCCTTTGCTTGCTTTACTTTTAGTGCTTTGCTGGTGGCTTCATTTCTTACCTATGAAATGGACTTTATGTTTACCTGCCATCAGACTTGCTAAAAAGCTTAATCGGCCAATGTATGAAGAATTCTATAAAATTTTCAAGACAGTGGTTATGATTATTTCCAGAGATCTGATATGGTTCTCATTGTAGTAATTTTTGCATTACTTTTGTGGTGATGTGAGATTCCCTTGCATCTCAAGAATGATAGAGTGAGAAAAATGTTGGCAGGAAGATGGAGAAGCTTGCCTAGCTTAGTATTTTAATCCTCCAAGGAGAGAAGTCCCACCATCTGTCTGGGAGCCTGTCTCAATGCTGCTCTTCCGTTCCAGTAAAAAAGGTTTTCCTAATGTCCAGTCTGCACCCTCAGAGCTGCAGTTTGTGGGTATTGCCCGTGCTATATTTTTTAGGATTATGTAGGAGAGTTTGGCTTTTATATCCTCACAAATCACTTTCAAGTAGTTGTAGGCAGTTGTTACAATTCCTGTTAGCCTCCTTTTCACCAGCCTAAACAAATACTCTCCTTGTAGGACACATGCAAAATGTCCTGCACGATGCAGGAGGAAAGCAGCAGGGAGAGAACGGGCAGGAAGGGCCGAGGGGAGCGTGGTGCCCCTGTGGCTGTGTGGGTGAGTGGTGCTGCACCCCCTGCGATGGGGAGCTGCACACAGCTTTGCTGCACACAGCTTACCACAGGCTAGCACGTGCCAAGCCTGCCAAGGGGGTTCTCAGCAATTACCTTTTGAAATGATCTAAGGATGTATGTCATTAGTTCCCTAATTAGTCACGGTTTACACTCAGATAAGTGAATTATTATATACATATCAGGAGGCTGAAAATTCTAAAAATCACAGCTGTTCATAAAATGTGAATAGTATGTGTCTACCCATTCCCTACTATTTCTGCTTGAATGTGTTCATATGTGCACAAATTACTCTATGAATAAAGATCTGTGAGCCTGTAGGGCTCAAGTTCTGGATACCTCTATGTGAAGAGAATATCCAATATAAAAGCTATCAGTCAGGACATAGGATAATTTACATTTTTGTATAACCTACAGTTTGTCACAGGAATGAAAAAACTATGGCACACAATGGCACGAAGGTTACCTTGCTCCCAGTTGATCGTAGAAAGCTCTGTGTCTCTGTGTGTGTAAGAGCATGTATTTGGAAATTGTTTCCAGGGGCACAGGGCTATACGCTAGCATGAACACGCTAGAAGAAAGTTACACATGAGCTGTTTGGCTTGGTCTTTCTTTAGCTGAAGCTTTCACTTCATCAGGGCAAGAGAATATTTCGGTCATAGTAAAGTTTACAGGTTTTAATTGCTCTTACTTTGTCCCTGTGCCAGTATGGTTGCCAATACGTATCATTCAGTAAATGAAAGTGTTTACCCTAATCTAAGAGGGGTTTGCAAGTAGAGCAAAATGATTTGTTTAATCCCAGCACAAAGCAAGGGAGAGCTATGAATATATATGAGATTGACCTGATGCCAAGGAACATATAAATAATATAAACTAATAAAAACTGTATAATAATATAAACTGTATGTTATTTTTCCAGTATGTTCTGGTGATAAATTTACAAAAATACCTGTAATGATGATTTGGTGCAGAACTGTCTTTACTCCAACATTCAATGTGAGAAAGTGCAATGGGATAGCTAGAGCTCATAACTACCAGCTCTTTTTGTTGGAAAATACTGACAAATCTTCTTCTCTATACTCTTAAAAACTTTAATTTGCCAAGAGCATAATCCTAAATATCATTCAGTAGTTTTGCTTCCTATACCTCCATCATTTTTGACCAAGAAACTATCCATCTGCCATTTTGTTTAAAGAGCAAACAAAGGAGCAGTCTGCAATGTAGACTCACTGTAGGACTCATAATGCCAGAAGTGTGCAATTACATTAACTACGTAAGTCACTGGTTCGTTTACATTTACTCTGCACTCTTACTCATTTTCCAGTGAGCTGAAAAGACTCATTATGTACAAGTGTCCTCATACAAAATGTTTCCTGTACCTTGACTTTTGTTACCTGTCTCTACCTTTCTTCTTTCTAGGAGCTTTTACTAGGTAAAAAAATCTGGAGTAAAATCATTGTGTGGATTCTTTCAGTTTTAGAAAAAAAAACCAACAACAACAACAACAAAAAAACTTCAGAAAGGGATGAACTGTGTTTTTTCCTCTTCCTGAACCAGCAGCAGATTTTCATGTGTATCTCATTGAGAGACAGACACTTAATTCAAATAGGATTTTTTCTTTTTAAACCTTCCAGCTGTTAACCATTCTCTTCCTCATTGTTTCCTCCTTAAAACAAACAAAATTGTATTGCCTGGAAACTCTGCACAGTAGTTACCACTTTATACATATCTCTAGCAGATAGTGTTGTCTGTAAATCTGCATCTTCACAGTGAACCTACAAGTTACTAACCTTTGCCAAAAATGTTCGGGTACTTTGAGCAGGCACACTGTAAGTAATCAGTATTGGGTTATCCTTTAATTCTGGATTTTCTGTCACTTGCAGACCATCACCATGTCCGTAGCAGATCTTTGAATTTTCTTCCAACCTTATTCTAGATTTTTTTCACATTAGCTTCTCTTTCTAGTTTATAAGCATAATTTTCAGTAGTATTGATGTACAAACTGTGGGTGATGTAACCTGAAAATCACACACTTGCCAGTCTCTACTGGCTATTCAGGAATACCATCATGTAGTTCCCGTTCTTTGAGAATTTAAATTTAATCTTATCATCAGAGTCTGGGTAAGCCTGCTTTTACCTTCTCCTTGGGAGTGAGTGAAGACCTTTCAAGTGATGTTTTGTGAAGGAGCTAGAAGTGTTAGCTGGAACAGTTTCAATATCTGGGATAAAACACCTTTGTCCAGTCTAGAGTACTAGTTAGCTACTTTGGGATTTTTGTAATACTAGTTTTGTTGGGCTGGTGTAATATGTATTTTTCTGATTCTTTTTTCCTCACTAAGTAAAATTAATGTCAACATGTGGCTCTGCAACAAAGGTAGGAATTTCTAGGTCTTTTGTCAGTGGTGTTTGAAAAGGTAAATCTTCTGCCAGCTGGAGCTGTAACTTGTATAGCTGTGTCTAGGCTAACTGAACCAGTTAATTGGGGTACAGATAGCATATAAGATGAGCTATTTAAATTAGCTCTGAGCTGGGATATTGGGTACTTGGTGTTTGAAATCTGAGCAGGTGCTGTTCCTATACTATCAGGGTACCTTAGCTGCACAGTATAAATCTCTCTCTGCACAGTTAGGTGAGTTGCTGGCTGGATGAGGATGAGAATATCAATGTCTGAGATGTCTGTAGCCTGAGCTGATCAGAGGTGTTTTGATAAAGTAAGGAAATGGGTATTTTCATGTTGGTTTTTTTTATCTGTTTTCCTCATATGATGAATGCTAGGAAGACAAGGATGTGATGGTAATGTTCTATTAACTATGAAGCTTGTGTGAAGTGTGCTTTCTTGTAATTTCAGCAGTAGGTGTTTTCTTTCTTCTGATGAGGAAAAAGATCTTCCCAGACATGAGGAGTGTTTTCCAAACAAGTGATGAAGAAAACACACTCAGAAACTTTTTCGTCTGTTTAGACAGTCATCTTCAGTTTAGTTATAACACGGCTATTTGTTGTGTTAATGTTTTACTCATCAGGTAATTCACCTAAGCTGTGTGGGAGATTTGGAATCAATTATCTTTTCTCCACATTGGTGATGCAGTATGGTGTGCAAGAGCAGTGAGTTTTAACTCTTTGGGGAAGTATCCCAACTTCTTCCTGAAAGAACCTACTTTACAACATAATTAGGATATTTAAAATATAATCCTATTTTTCCTAGAATAATTAGACATATAAATTTGTATTTGCACAGGAGAGGCTGGAGAAAGCTACACCTTGGACAAATGCATCTCACATACTACTGATTTCTGGAGAGCTTTGTTGTTTGGCTTGAGGCAGTAGACAACAATGTCTAAACATGTCTTGAATTCATGGGATCATTAAGGGGCATCAGGGATTTGGAAGGATGGTGGCATGCAATTCCCAGAAATATTGTACTTTGGGAAAATTCCTCTTAAATGAGGAGAACAGAATATTTTCTATCTGTTATTGTTGTAAGGCTGTGGTCCCTGAAATTCTGCTTTTTGCAGGATTGGGTTGTTGTTTGGTTGGTTGATTCCCTAGCTGAAAGGCAGAGAAGGAATATTCAGTTTAAAGGCAGAAGATCTTTCTGTATTTTCTCAATTCCTATGGTTTTTTTACTCCTACCACACAGGACAAATTAGCTTTTTTTTCCTTTCCCACAGCTTTGTAGGACTGCTCTAGTCTCAGTGCAGTGCTGCTTTGCAGAAGGTGTTGGAAGGTAAAGGTCTTGTCCTTAGTAGTCTTTTATGTATGTGAAAGCTATTGTAGTTAGCAGATCAAAACAGGCTTTAGTTGTTGTGAAAATATGGACCCAACAACACTTTGTAGGTGGAAATGATTGTGGGTTTGGTGGGATGTACCAACATTCTGTCATCAGCATTGAAATTGCTTGAGTTCAAAAGCTGTATGGGATTTCTGAATTGTTCCTGAAAGAACATGTGAAGTCTGCTGGGATGAGTCATTTATCCAGTGTGTTCCCATCTGAGTTTGCCCATTAGTCTCATCCATTGATGTTCTTTGTCTTAGGTTTCTTCATTCAGTTCAGGATGGTATTGCAAAAACTCCTGTGGAGCTTTTTACCACTTCTTAAGAAAACATTATGTTGGTTCTCAGTTAGACTTCTGGTTTTAGGTACATTTCTATGTAATAACAAGGTTTGTCTGGTTTGAACACAGTATGAACTGAATGGACACTGGACTTCTGTGTGTCAGTTCCTCCCAGTGAACCCCTGGTCAGAGTTCCTTGCATGTGTTCTTGGGCCTGTGTCTGATGCTGCAGTACCTGTGCTGCCTGTGAGGCTGCTGTCACAGAGAGTACCTCACATCATCCCCCAGAGGGGATCCCTTCCTCTCCCTCCTCACCCATATGTCCTGTTTTCTTAGCCAGATGACCAGCTTCTAATCAAGCTCTGTTCATGTGGTTTGAAGGGAAGCCAATGTTGCCCATTCAATAAAGAAGCTCTGGTGATTTTTTTTTTAATTATCTACTTAGAATTAAATGTAGCTGGTATTCTGCTTTCACTATGAACAGGTTTGACTTGAACCAGCAGGAGGGGTCTTGTATTGAAGTCCCAGAAGGGCATGAATATAAAAGATCTTAGAGCAGCATTAAGTTTCTTCTTCATATATTCTATTTCCTTACATGTTGTAGCTCTCTTTTGAGACAGGCTCTTACCTTTACATGAGATGAGCAGAACTCATTCGAGACAATGTGTTAGGAAGACAGTACTGAAGTTCAAAATCTAGAGCCTTTGAGAACTGTGAGCCTTTTATGTTATTGAAGTCTTCTGGATGAGCCATATCAAACAGTTTATTCTCCTTCCATTTGGAGACTATTTCATAGTATTTAAAATTATTATTGAGAAAAAAAATTCTGTATATTTTATCATTATTCCTTTATTAGTTATGCACAAACTTATGGCCAGCATCGTGGCTTAGTGCCCAAATTTATTAGTACATTCCCAATAATAGTATATCACCATCCTCATTTAAAAGCAAGAATATATATTCAGCTCCTCTTCTGTTTAGCTTGGAACATATGTCTAACTCCCCTTCCCTTCAGGATTTCATACCTTGTTTGCTGACTGCTTGTCCCACTAGTTACAGCCTAGGAGCAAAGCTGATCACCAGCTGCTGAGACAGCCCAGAGGGGTGCCCCAAGATGGGCTCAAGCATCTCTCACTGCCTTTCTTGCTCAAACAGGTGCTGAGCTGGCCCTGGCAGCAGCCTCAGGGTAAATGAGGTGTGAAAAGGAACCTGCAGCCCTGAGGTAGATATGAAAGAACAGGAGACAGTGGGTCCACTGGGTGCACAACACTACTAATTTTCTCCAGTGAGGTTTTACCATAAACAAGGAGCCTACGCTTGCTAGGACTGCTATCAGCATTTTAAAAATCAGCTTCATCTTTGGAGTTAGCTATACTTACTGCTGGCTTCAGGCACTAAATCAAAACATGCACAGCAGGAGCTCTTATCTCGTTTTTTGCAAACCACAAGATACTGTAGAGTGTCAGCTTAACTTCAGTCCAAAGCATGCTGCTGTATGTTAGCAAGGTGCACTTGCAAATAATCACACCTGCCAACAAAAGTTACTTCAGTTATGCCAGTAAGACAATAGTTAGGAAAAAAAATTATTTAAAGAAAACACTTTTTCCCCATAAATAAGAATCCAGTTATGAATGAGGGCTGTTGTGATGCACGTGAATCTGGATTCAGAACACTTCAAATGCTGTAAGCTGCTCATCCTATTCTGTACAAGATGATTCACTTTTTCCAACCACTTCAGTGTCACACATATGGAATCTGTTGTATATTGTCAGCCAGTACAGGACTATGTTTCATGCCCTTGTGTATATAAACCATGCTGAGTCTTTCAGGCATTCTGTAATATTCTTACTTCTGCAGTGTTCCCCTCAGGAGATGGAAGGCAAGTTTGGTTTTTTTTTTATTCTATGCTTTGTAATCCCAGTATGGGATAATATACTGAATTGTATTGTAATAGCTACTACAGAGATACACAGGATTACTTGATGCTATGTTAGCTTGGACGGTTTGACTTCAGAGTGCTTAGCTTGTGATCCTAGAATTGTGTTTACTTTTGAGATTGTAGGTTCTGTTTTTTTTTTTTTTTTTTTTTGTCATAACAAGATTATATTTGTGCTTTTTAATCCCCAGCAAGTTTTGACAGTCACATTTGTGAAAGATAAAAGCTTCTTCCTGTGCTGTAAGGCCTTCTCATCTGCTTAACCTTTCAGTGTTTGGCAAACAGGATTAAAGCTTTTACTTGCATCAAAACAAAAGTTTAAAGTACTCAGTTGTCAATAAATCTGCTGGCAGTTCCAAAATATTCATGATAGTTTACAGATTGCTGCAGCTGATTGGCAGTGCTCGCTGAATTCCTTGGGAGGGTGGAATCGGAACCAGCCGCAGTGGGTGTGTTGCAAGGCACGACGGGGCTGTGTGCATGTGCAGCTTCTCATTCTCCTGACACCTAACCTGGAGCTACAGCAACCTTTCATTTTCTTATTCAGACCCTTGGGTGTTACAGTGTTTAGGCGTTTTGTTGTTCTTTTCTGTGCACTTCAGTGATAGCAGCATCAGCTTTCAGATTAAGCCATTTTTAAAATTTTCTGTGTGAGAAGCTGTTGGGTTCTCCTTCCTTTGGCTTGTTTGTGACAAATCAAGCACTCCAAACTTCTTGTAGCTTTGCCCAAATGGGAAATTGACAAATATATGTTGTAAGTTAAGGCATAGCATAATGAAACAACTCTTAAAATGTTGAATGACTTGGGTGGAAAACATCGGAGACTGGTTAAATTGTTGGAGAGCCAAGTCTGGGGAGTTATTCGCTCACCCTTCCCCCCACATGCACTTAAAACCAGCCCGACAGGTGAGAAACAGGCTTTCTGGTGTGGTTTTTTGCCTGCTTTGATAGTGCCTGCAGCTCTGCCAGGTGCAAGGTGTGGCTGCATGGGAGCTGAACTGCCTTGTGCTGAGTTGTTTATCTTTGCTGAGAAACCTTGCAGTTTACTAACCTGTGGTGGGGACCTTTGAGTTTAGACACTGTGCTGAGAAGACCACCTGTGTTGAAAGCAGTCCTGGCTGCTGCAGTGTAAATGTGTCAGTTAATACTGAATAATTAAACCCATAATGGAAAAAAAAAAAAAAACAACCTTGTCCCTTTGAATATCACATTTTTGTTTTCTCCTAATGGCTAAGTGCAAATATTATAGGCTCTATTAGAATCTGAAGGAACAACACTCTCCGGCCTCCCAAAAGCAGGCTTGTTGCTTTTAAACTTCCTATATTCTCAATGTTTTCTACATAATTGGAATAAGTAGTGATGTATTGTTGTCGTTTTGGATTTTTTTTAATTAAAAATCGCACAGTGATAGTCTGGCTTCATTTCACAGGCCCATGGGCAGTGGTACAGCCAGCTGAAAACAAATTCTACTGTATTAAATCCTGTACTGAAGTACTGCAGTACTTTACTGCTGAATGGGATATTTGCATGTGTCAGGAGATACTGAAATGCAAACTCTTATTTCTTAAACAAATTCACTTTTTGTATAAATGGGTTTCCATGTTTGGTTGTGTTAATGGGCTTGAGGACAGAAAACATTTTAATTTGGGTGTGTTTTGGTCATCTCTAGGTTATTTGTGTCCCTTCTCCCCCATCTCTCAGTTGTTCTCTTATGCAAAGATAGGATTCCACGGGAATGAAGGTTTTCATTTAAGAAAAGAGAAATAAAAGCTATCTTGTCTAGCTTCTCAGAAACATGAGGAAACTAGCCTTAGAGCTTCATCCAGTAGGTAAAGATATAAAACACTTATTTATAAATGACTTTATGTGAAGAACTGCAGGAGCCTGTTTCTTTTGAAATCTTGCAAAATGGAGTACTGCCTTTTAAATCTTGAACTTGCAGTGGAATGCTAATATGAGCTCTTCTGGGGAATTATCCTAATGGCTTTACCTAAAATGACTGCTTTACATAAAATTCATAAGGGAAAATACTGACTTGTCAAAATTTAAATAGTTTTGTGGGAACAAATAACTTTCTTGAGGTTTTTGTCAGGGAAGACTTCTCAGCTGAACAAGAGATGTTCTACTGTGTGTCCACCTCTCCATTGCATTTGGCTGTCCATAAGCCTCTGTTCATAGTTGTGCTAGCAGCCTTGCCTAGTAATGTGCATCAGGTTTTTATTCTCTCCTACTAGAGTTGTTTTATTTCTTGTGTCAAGCATCCTTCAGGACAGATCTGAGACTGACTGTATGTAGTCTGCTTAGGCAACTCCTCTGGCTCAAACTCCTGTGCTGCTGTTCCTGGCGTATGCCAGGTATCTGCCCTGGGGAGTGCGTGCCCATCACCACTTGGTTGAGTAGGGACAGGCTGAGGACAGGGCTCCTGTTCGGTGCCTATCAATCCAATTCATGTTTTATACTTGCCTCCAAGCAGTCTGACTCTGGGCTGTTTACCCTTCTAGGCTGGATCAGCGTATGTCTGTTTGTTTTCCCTCCTGTCCTTCATTTAAAAAAAATAAAAAAAGGCTTAGTGACACTTGTTTCATCTGCATAGAGAGCAGGGTACTCAAACCGTGTGGCACCGGGGCATGTAAAGCTGTTCCCCGCTCTGAAATGAGTGTGATTCCCACCACCAGCCCTGAGTTATGCAATTCAGTCAGATGCTCTTGGAGTTTAATTATCTGCTTTTGGACTCCATCAGAGGATGGGAGGCCTGAATATGGGAACTAATTTTTTTATAGTGCTAGTTTTGAAGTTCATAAAGGCTTGTTTTTCTCTTCAAGTCGTGCGTTAGCCTACGTTCAATAATTTAGCACTGCCTGATACTTTCCGGCATTCCAAGAAAGCTGCAGTCTCTTGGAATAGTTTCACTTCCTGACAGGAGGACCTGCCACTGAGCTGTTTAACATATTTCAACAGTTCCATTTTGCAGTTTTCCATAAGACGCTGAATGTTTTTCCCCCTTTTCTTGGATAAATGTAAGTCACACACTTGAAATGAAACCGAAGGTGGAGGACGTTAGGAGCTGACTGGAGCAGTAATGTCTGCTTTTAGTTTCTCGCTTCCTGTTCTCATCATGCAATTTGAATCAAAGGGTTTAGAGATAACAGTGATTCCACAGGCTGGTGTTTAGTGTAGCTGTGTCTGCTGATGCTTCCTTTGAAGAAGGGGCTGTGGTAAACTTCATCTTCAGGGTTTTTTTTAGTGCAGTGAAGTCACTTAGGTTGCCAACATCATAGTTCTTTTTTCTACTTCTTTTTTCCCTGTTTTGGATGAAGTAAAAAACGGGAAAAGTTCTATGTTGTTCTCACTAAAATTCACAGGCTAAGTGCTTTTCTGGGGAAAAGATGAAGATAATAGTCTGAAAGGAAAAAGTGTTCTCCCATACTGAGACTAACTCTTTGATTTTACTGAAAAGATAGCTTTAAGTAAAAAGGTCTGTCTCATGATTATGTGTTATTAAAAACTTGATTGATCTCCTTAGCAAGATTCTTCTACTGCATGATGGAACATTTGTAAACAGAGAAGACTTGGGTGGAGTTTCTGAAGAAATGTTGATATTTCTCATAAAGTGAGAATCCTGGAAAATGTTGGGGTTTGACTCCTTTTTACCTTAAGTCATAGGAATCTTCCTTGTAGAAATGTATATTTTCTTTAAAAGTCACTTTGAGTTCTGTGATGCTCAGCAAGATCAGAGTATGACTTTCTAAAGGCATGTGACATAGCCACAGTCCTTTCGAGGTATTTGAAAAGACAATTGACCCACTGATTCTTGTTTCAGTACTTCTTCACTGTGGATTTAAAAATTATGAAACTTGATTTGATCATAAAGTCTACTTTCTGAAACTTTGTACTCCTGCAGGGTAAGCTCATGCACCTATCTAAAAATCAGTCTGCCCTGCCTGCTGTTAGACAAATAGTCACAGCTCTGCTCTCCTCAAAATTGTTACGACTAGGAGGAGTTTAATTTTGTGCTCTTGAATTGTTACATTTGAACGATGAATTTGAACTGGCCACAAATCAAAAATGTTGTAGTGATAATCACAACCACCTTGATCAAGCCTTTATGCATATAGTGAAACACTAAGGCTCTTAGGTTTTTTTTTAAGTGGAAGGGGAGAACAGATCTCAGCTCCTTTTTACTGTATGACAGTACAGAAGAAGAAGTCTTCCTCAGTAGATCTATGTTTAAAAACTGTCCAGGCCAAAGCCTGCTGACTTTCAGCTTCTGAAGTACCTCCACCTTAAGCCAAATATTAGACTACTGGATAGATTGCAGGATTACTCTAAGTCTTTTCTGCTTAAATTCCAGGTTCTTCGATCGAACATCTTCATATCTGGGCTGAAATGTGACTGGGTGTGGCAAAGTGGTGATGCCTTTCTTTTCTCTTCACACAATGATCACCAAATATGAGTTAATGAGGCTAAAGCATAGCTCATGGAACATTCTCAGTTAACACAGAATATGGTGTTACAGAATCTTTTCTGAGCAGCATGAACTTTTTTTCACCCTGATCAGCAGGAGATTTAATAAGACTTTGGAAGAATGAGCATCCTCAACCATTCAGGGATGGCAGAGGAATAAGTAGTGCTCTCACCAGATGCACCACAAAAAAAAACAAAAACATGGAGAGCAGGACTCCTGCTTCACCTTTTTCCCTGCATGTTTTCTGTGGTTCTCACCAACTGCTTGAATTTTCTGTATGGCATATGTGTCTTAGTAGGTATTTTGCAATAACACTTAGAGACTTCATAATTTCCAAAACCTCAGCTTTTGCTTAAACACGTGCTACAAGAGCTGTCACTGCTGCTTTCCAGAAGCAGAGGAGAATGTGAATATGGTTTATTGTGTCTTGTGTGAGGACACTGAGCTCTTGACTAAAAGACATGAAAACACTTTTCCCCCTTCCACTGAGCAAACTACTTCATGTATTTTTCTTTAGCCAAAAGTGATCTTCAGTGTTGAAAATGCAGTCTGGTGGAAAGTTATGGCATGGCACCAGTTTAAACAATCTCTAGTGTCAAGACTTGATGTGTTTAAAAAGAAAGCTTTGGCAGTTTCAGCTATGATAATTTTAGTATCACTGTCTTCCTTTTTAACTGAGAGAGAATTGGGGAAGACAAAATTATAAAGGGTTGTGTTTGAGTTCTGGACCTGTACATTTTTCTGTCAGGTGATGCAGCCAGACTCTTCCACCCTTCTGATTTTTCTAAGAACAAAAGGTGGTTGAAATACATGCTTCTACTTAATTATTGTAAAGAAAAGTGAAGGTTGAGTTTATTCAGTTTAATGGGTGTCCCACTGGCCATGTGCCCACACCCACCCCTGAGGGTGCAATGCAAGAAGCTTTCAGTGGGCTCCAGTTGCTCTTAGGAAGGAACTGGAATAAAAAGACAAATGAAATTACAAATATTTAACTGTAAGTATCTTGCTGTGCAATGCATTGGGCTATAAAATATTAAGAACAACACTTGGATGCCTGCCACTCTCCATGTTGCCAGCTCTTTTGTCCTATTTGTTGATAACTCTTAAGTGTCCTGTTAAGTGGCAACAGTGAACAAGTATAATGCATATCTAAATACAAACTGCAGGGCACTATTAGTGCAGCAATAACTGTTGAATAATATTAAATGAAGGCATTTAAATTAAGTTATTATTTAGGTAGTATCATATAGAAAACTTTTGTTGTCTACCTCTTTAATGGAGTTGGCTTCTAAAGCACTGTCATCCTTCTGCCATTTGTTGTCTTTGGTAGCATTCAGCTCTTCCAGGTCAAGTTCTCCACCTTGCCAAAGTCAATGACTGGGCTTCCATTGGTGTTGCAGAGGCAGTGTTTGGTTTTGTTCATTTGTGTGACTTAAAGGACTGACTTAAACAGCAGGCATGCAGCTCCTGAAGGAGAGAACAGCATTATCACCAAGACTCCTACTGACTGGTTTCTAGCTATTACCTTCATGACAAAAATTGTCTGTAATTACAGGAGAGCAAAGAGTGTTTCCTAGCTGCTTGCCAGAGCTCCCTCAAAACACTTCCCTCAAAGTTAATGCAGCTGTTTGATAAAAATGAAGCTTAATTTGAACCCACAGTAAAGAAACCTAAGCCGTGTGTAGCAGTGCCACCTAGTGTAGTCTGTCAGTCCTTTTCAGGGTTAACAGAATTTTACTCCTGTTGTGTCTTGTGTCTATAATGGTTCAGGAAAACAAACATTATCTCTTTGGTGTAGAAAGTGTTGTGAAGGTGATTCTCTTGAAATCTGGACCAGAATATCTTCTTCCATGAAACAAGCTCTTAGCTGATGTCTCATTTCACTATTCTTTCCACATTTAATGATAAAAATATATTTAAGTAATCCATGCACAACAGGTTATTTCTTTTTTTGTCATGTTTAGCTTTTAAAATAAAACAGACAGGATGGAGCAGTGATTGGATACTCTTCTTTCTCAAAAAATATCAACTTGATATTTCTTGAGGGATCGACTATTTTTGTAAAATTATTTGTGGACTACTGTAGAATTTATTATGACCAAAATTGGTTAGGACTTTTGCTTGCCAATCTACATAAAACTACTTCGGAAGTGGAGGAGTTAGAAGTATTACAGGCTTCAAGCAGTACTTTGTTTATCCTGCATGAGAATTCTGAAAAGAAATGGGTTTAAACTTGCTGTGGCTCGTAGCAAATTATTTTAATTTATACCTCTTAGCCTAACAGCCGTTATTGCTGTTAAGTTTTGGCTCCAAGCTGCTGAAGAATAGCCCCCACAACTCTGAACCTTGTTGTTATGACAAATAAACAAAGCCATGGAGTGGATTTTTATTTTCATTGTAATACCACTAAAGATTGACTAATGAAATCTAGAGAGGTTTATCTGGATTTTCACCAGTTTTAAGGAAACAGATTTAGTTCTGTGTTCTTCTGACCAAGAGGAAGTTCATCACTGCAGCTGGAGCTGTTGGGATTTGCCTGTTTTTTCTAGATTCCCAAAGGAAACACTGTCAGCCAAAGTTAGAAATGGCAGGAGGACAGAAAGCAGAAGGTCCAGCTGCTGGATTTATACTTACATAGGATTTGTGCTGCTTCACCTTTTGACTTAGCTGCTTGAAGCTCTTCTCCAGTTAAGAATTGTTTATCTAGTTCTAATTCAATATACAGCAACGCTTCTAAGCCATGTGTGGAACATGGAATGTCCTGTCTGGAATTCAGGTGCACAGATATTCCCACTCTGCTGATTCCCAACAAGAGAAGGTGAGAATTCTGCCAACAGGATCTTGAAGGAAAGATTTATATGAAAGGATACTGCTGAGTGGAGAATTCGTAGCGTATTGATTTTCAGAGTCTTGGGATGTTGTACTGTATTAACAGCAAACTACTTAAAGGTGTCTCCAGATAATAATGCCTTTGAGTCCTTTCTTTGAAGGAAAAATGAGATTATCACTCCTCTTGTGCCAAGGCCCAACATTCCTGATACAAAAAAAAAAAAAAAAAAAAACAACAACCTACAACTCTCTTGTAAATGGAGATTTCACATGTAATCAGGCTGTGGACTTGAAAATTCGGGTAACTCCTAGACTGCTTTTATTCTTAAGAGATGATGAGATGAGCATGTTCACAATAATTCTCTACCCACAAGGCTTTTCTAGTATTATGAGCCAGAAAAAATAGTAATTAACTAAATAAATTGGAAACATGCTCATCTAATAAATAACCTAATATTTCTCTTAGACTTTCTGATAAACAGCAGATCTTTGAGTCCAGTCCCTCAAAACTGAGGTACAGGAATTCACCTTCAACAGCAGAATAGTACTTGTTGCTCTTTGCTTCATGGCAAAAGGATCAAAAGGTAATTCAGACGTTGGTTCAGCTCATAAGATTACTCAAAGCAGGTATGATGATCTGAGCATGGTGCTTCAGCAGCAACTGCTGGGATTATTTCATAGAGCAGTTGAAACATTCCTTAAATATTTGTATGCCATTTCAGAATTCTTAAACATTGTAGTCAGTGAGCCTTGCAGAAAGTACTAAATGCTGTTTATGTAAATTAGATTTCTACAGGACTCCCAGTGTTCCCTGTCCCCACAGAATCTCATCTTCCCCTTTTCCTGTTACATATTTCAAATATTGTCTTATGTATGTTACTCCTCATCATCCACCTTTCATTCTTTCAGAAAGATCTCCTGCTGTAACTTGGCCTTGCATGTGCCTCAGTGTGATTTTAGGGCTTTGTGGGTTTTTGTTTCTGAGTCTTTTTTTTAACTTAGTTTGATGTAATTTGGAACTTTGTTTCTACAGCACTTTGTTCAATAGGGTTCTATCTCCAGAACTTTGAGATGCATCCCCCCTCAAAGGGGATTGTTTTGGCTGTTGTCAGTGATAAGCATAGACAGTGTTTCTGACTGAGCTAGGGTTGGTGTTTCACTCGTTATCTGTATAAGGGTATCGTTATCTGTATCAGTCCTAGTACAGCCCATTAATGTAGAGGCTTTGGAAGCTCTGGAGTGGAAGGGCATCTGAGTAGCTTCAAGTTTGTGTAGCCTAAGTTACTTATGTTAGTACATGTTATGTACTTAAAAAAAAAAAAAAGTCAATGGCTCTACAGCTGGTGATTCTTAGCAAATGTTCTGAATGGCAGGAGTATTTCTGAGTGCTTCCTGGCACTAAGAGACAACTGATGGCATTGAAGACCAAGATCTTGAGGAACCACACAGGAAGAAGGGAGACCTTGCCTGGGGATTTATGACTAACTAATAGAGGAACATTTGAGGGGACTCCCTGTTAAAACGATGGCATTGTATCACAGGTGCTTCTCCTGCCCTGCTTATGCAATAAAACGTTTGGAAGTGCAGAAGAGATGGAGATCCCAATGGCAATATCTTCCCAACACTATAGTAGCCAACCTGCTTTGTTTTGGTGCTGCAGCCTGCATTAGGTCCTGCTGTGAAGCCCTTGCACCACCAAAGGCAGGACATTGCACAAGTGACTATGAGGTGGCATTGTGCTGAGGGCTGCAGAGATGATTTCACCTGGTGGAGTATAACTAAAATGTTTATTTTAGTGTTTTGTAATACTAAACAGCCTCCATGGGAGCCTAGTAGGAATCTTGTGATTTGGAAAGTTAGCAGGTTGTCAGGTATTCCTGAAAGCTGGAAAAGTTTTTCATTTGCTTCCTTCCAGATGAACATGCTCCATTCCTTTAGTTCTTGCTGCTAGGTTGGGCTTTGTGGCCTTTTCCTTTTGTCCTGCTCTTTTAAGTGAAAGCAAAATACTGATGTAATCTTATCAAGAGTTGTAGGGGTTGATTCTTTTTAAAGATTTTAAAGGGAAAGTTCAGGTAACCTGGACATGAAGGTAGCATGTGGCTTTGGCAGAGCTGACTCTGAGGCAGTGACAGGATTTTCAACAGGGAAGCTGTGTGGAGCTGGAACCTTGCTGTGTGCAATATGAGCAGCAGTGTTTTAAAGCAGGCCACCCTTACCAAAGGAGTGAACAGTTAAATTGTATACAAATGGAACAAAGATGTAGGAAAATGAATTGTCTGTGTCTGCTTAACAACTGTACTCAAGTCTTTCACAAGCAGGGCATGAATTTGGTCACTTGCAAGAAACTTCCCCTTGTAATCCTCCAAAGTTCAACACTTGGCATAGCTGTCAGTGTCTTTTTTTAGGCAAAGTGAATGGTCCTTTGAAGCTGCACTCATTTATTGATTTTATCTTTTTATAACCTTATAAATGTACATAAAATGTTATGTTTCCCTTTCTCAAAAGCATACAAAAAACTTTGTTCTGTTCCTGTCTGAACAATTTTTTTGCATTTTGAGGATCTTATTCATTGGCTCAGATATTCAGGTTAAGGAATTAAAAGTTTTTACAGACTCCTCCTTGTTCTAGTTTGAATATTAAAGGAAGCAGTGAGAAAACCAGTAGATCACATTGAGTAGGAAAGCAACTGCAACACAGTCTCAATTTCATATTTGAAATCCTTGTGAATCCCTGTATGAAACTGGGAAGGGGGATTTTCTGGAAGAAAATTGCTTCTTATTCAAGAAGTTCTTCTGCCAACAGCAGTTTTTCCTTTGCCTTAAAGATACTGTGAGCTCTATTGCATTTCGACGATAGGGTAGATGACAATTGCTGTTCAGTGCATGCCACATTTTATTCTGTTGTAGTATAAGATCCCAAAGCTTCTCTAGATTGTTAGCAAAAAGCATAAACACAATATCCCTTGTACTTAATAAAGTAGTTAAGGTTTCATACCAAATAAGGCTGGACAAGGTCTTAAGTTGAAAACCTGATTTTGTTCTTGTAAGCAGCACAAATGCAATTAGAAAACCAGACGTACAGCAGAAGATAAGACCTGATACTGATTTCAGAGCTGACTTCAGAGACTTTTGAGCTGCCACAGTCCATGTCCTTGGCTGATCTTCTGCTGCCCCAGCTGATAGACTTAGCTGTGTATTGGCTTGAGCATCAGTATTGCCTAGACATAAAAATAAGAGATCTGAATAAGGTGAAGCTGTGTGATTCCCCCTCTGAGTCAGCATTACTTGCTTTCTGTGATACCAGTCAGCTTTAAACTGCCTAACTTGGGTTAGGCATGGCTGTGCTTTGATTTTTTTTTTTCCTTTTTCCCAGCATTACCATATCCTTAGTCACAGCATCTTGCTTTGAGATGCTGCTATGTGTTCCAACTGGGTACAATTTAACATTTAGATTATTAGCTAAACTTAACATCCCTAGAGGCTTTAGAGTTTGAAGGCTTGTTTTTTGTTTGTGTTTGTTTGTTTTTAATTAAAGAATTACAATGTTAGTTGAATAGTGTTTTCCCAGGCTGTCTGCTCTTGATGCAAAGTGGCACACTCAGTTTGCACATAGCACAGGGTGCTGCCCTGCTGAAGGAATTGTACAATTCAGTGGCAGAAGCTGAGAAGCACCTTGTTAGTCATCTATGTAATGGGTACTATTTGAAATCTTGAGTAATTCCAAGGAATTACTTTAAAAAAAAAAAAAAAAAATCAAACCCCTTCCCTGGGGGGAACTAAACAAAACCTACCACTCCCACACAGAGAAACCTAGTTATGATACTGATAGATCAGACAGGGTGTGAGAGTATTTTGGCTGCTCCATCATGATTGGGTAACAGAAATGTATTTGCACTTTTTTAGTTAGACACACACTGTTGTGTTTGTTATTCTGAGTGCAAATGTCAACACTTCAGATTTCTGGCAAACTTTCGAGGATTTGTGTTTTGTGCAAAAGGGTTTAAAATGAGGCTTGTTAAAAGCAACCTGTCCCAGTTCTCTCTAAGGCCAACAGTCCAGAGCAGTGGGAATCAAGCCAGTATTACTGTGAGGGGGAAGGAGAGAAAGAATTCTAAGTAACAGAAATGCATCTGCAGGGTTAGATCACGTGATAGCAATGAGAAACTCCTGTGAGTAAGTTCAATGTCAAGTCTTAATCATGAAGGAATGTCAATGCACTGTCTCTGAAGGTGTTACACAGTTCAGTCACTGAGTAGTGCAGCAGGGATGGAGAGTAACTCATCTCTTCTAACTACAAGTGCAGATTCCTGTCAGTAGAAAGTTTACTCAGCAGTATTTGGCTTCAAATTTTCTGCCACAGTGCTTTTGTTAGCTTTTAAAGGAGAGGTGAGCCCATGCAGTGACAGAAGTATGCTCAAGCATTGATGGAGTTGGAGATTTTCATACCTTTTGGTTTTATCTTGTGCTGTGAGGGAGGCTGCTTTGTGTATAACACATCAGAAGTCTTCCTACAGGTGAAGTTATTTGCGTTTTAAAAAGCAAACAAACCTATATAGTAATGTAGGTTATAAATGAGATTTTCTTATTTCAAATAGGACGTTTATATTAATGATGAAAATTAGTCCAGTAAAGGTTGCTAATCTGGTGGAGTGCTTTCCCAAAGTACTGAAAGCCCTCACTGGCCTTTCTGAGTAACTTTTGAAGAAGCAGCAGGAGGATTTCCTGAATGTTAGATAAATTTACAATGGACTAGAACAGACAAAATAATTTATGGGAATTTTATTCTTTTGTCTTGCAATACTTCTGGACAATGTGACTACATGAGTTTGGGAATTTCACAACTCTTCTGTGCTAATTTTTTTTTTTTTTAGTAGCAAACTCTAACATGATTCTTTTCAAGCTCTGCAGTTCCTGGCTTTTAAGAACACGTGTAATGCAATAATAAAATACTTCTGTCTTCCTGTGTACTCAAGGAAGTAATAACAAAGTAACTCTGAGCTTTTGAACTTGGATTTGTGTTTCTTTTTATTGTTTTAAGTTGACCAGCCAGTGAATAGTTTAAGTTCATTATGCTGATGTATGTGATGTGTTGAGAAACCCTTGATGTTGTTTTTGAAACTAGGGCCTGAGTACTTCTCAGATTTCATCATCCCTTTCCAAGAGACAGCAGTGGCAGGGAGTTATACAGAAAAGTACTGGTAGCCTATTGTTCAACCTGAATGAATTCAAGTCCTAACAGCACTGATACTGCTGGATCTCAAGCCATACTTTTGTTTTATGGTAATTCTGTGACCTGTGCTGGTTATTCTGAGAGCATCCAGTCTGGACCAATTGAGATCACTACTAGATTTTTAAGTTAACATGAAACCAATGTTCACTGTTCAAATGATCTAGGAAATGGAGGGAAATAAAATAATTTAGTGGTAACTAGTGTCTGTTGCATAGTGGCCTTGAAAATCAAACTAGATTTTGACTGAGGGGAATGATTTTTGGGTTGGTTTGTTGGTGGTTGGGTTGGGTTTTTGGCTGTGGGGTTTTTTTTTTGGAGGGGAGTGTACGGGGGTGATATTTACTTAGTTTTTCTCTTAGACTAACTAAATCCATAGCTAATCAAAAGAAGGAGATGGCTGGTGCTGCAGTATTAAACCTTTGGTTTTGCAGTTCATTATTAAGGGCAAATATTTGAAATGAGATTTGCATGTGCTGGGAAAGAAAAGGTGCAGGAACTGCAGTACAACTGCATCTTGATAGTCTTAGTTCCAATTCTACATCTTTCCAATTCTGTGTGATGGGGTTGAGTACTAAAGCCTCAAAAGAAAAGGTTATATTCCACCTCTGTGTGTGGGTGTGGAAGGACCTTAACTGCCAAGAAAAGCATCTGCCTCTTAGTATAGATGTTTTAGAGGGGTTCACTGGTAGAACAAAGGTGGTGCCAATTAGATTCAGACACTCAAGACTGTTTTTCAATCCAGCCATTGCCTGAGCCTTCTGATTTAGGCTAGAAGAGTTTGAGTGGACTTCATGGGGAAAAAAAAAATCAGAAACTATCCCTATTGCCTTGCAAACCCTTGGGAAGACTTTGCTTAAAGACACACACAGCTGGAAGTGTGCCAACCAGTGAAATGAAAGACTGTCTGAAATGGAAGCAGGAAGCCTCCTGTACATGTGCTTCTATCCAGCAGTCTTGTGACCAGACATACCCACTACTGGAGAGTTTCTAACTAGTCCTGCCTGCTTTCCAGCCTAATGAAAGAAGTTTGTCTTTTAACAAGTATCTTACATTTGGATATCCCCCATTTTCCTGCATAAGTAAAAAGGTGGAAACTTATAATATTCCCCATAAGAAATGTCACTAGCAGTGCCACAACTGTTACCAAAGCATATGCATGTTTTCTCTGCTTTAAAGAGGAGCTTTAAACATCAATAATGCTGCATTATTCAGCAGAAAGGACCTGTGATCAAACTAATAGTTTAAATCCAGTTGCTCACAGTAATTACCCAGACAGTATATTGTTTGTGTAGATGTACAGTCCAGGGCCTGTGGCAACACCTTAGAATCCATTACTTCTGTCACCCTGCCCTGCTTTCTTCTCCTATAAAAAAACAAAACAAAACAAAATCCAACATATTCTAAGTTTGACAAACTGCTTCCATGTTCCTTATTTTCTGCTTCAAACACTAAAATTTAAAATGCATTTTTAACACAACACTTAAATTCCAGAGCTGAAAAGAATGAGTGCTTGTACTTTCATCAGCATAGTAAATTACTTTTCATTTCTGTGTTTCTTTACTTATCTTTCAGGTTTTATAGTTCAAGTAGCGTTTTATTATTTGGTTAATTGAATGAAGGCGGCATACTTAATATACAGCATCTTCTTCCAGATGATACATGGTGACTTGTTCCTCTGCCAGATTCCTTTGCTACTGGCTTTCTGTTGCTGAGGCAGCGGTTTTGATACCAAAGTATTCAGAGAATAGCAAATGCAGGATGTGCAAGAGTGTCCAAGTAAGAACTGAGGGTACAGATGAGAGAAAAAGCTCCAAAAGCAGCTGAACTAGTAATTGAGAAGACAGCAAACCCTTAAATCACTATTGCTTTGGTACCTAGATGGGACTCCCAACTGCAGGTTTTAAAAATGCAGTGCTTTAAACAAATGTATCAACCTTTCTGATTGCATTGTTGAATTAAATGAGTAGATGAATGTAAAGTAAATTACAGTGCAGTGAGATAAAAACCCCTAAACTTGGCACTCCCTCTCATTAAGATTAATTAGTTGCAATCAAAAACATCAAAGAGCAATGTGCATAGGCTCAATTAGGTCTCCAGGGCACATGGGAAGATTAGTGGTGTATATTCAGTGTAATAATTTTCATTGAGTAAGGAAGAATGTTATTTTCTTTATCAGAATGATGACTCACCCTTGCTTTACATGATCTCTCTCCATGGACTCTTAAGCAGTTTCTTCCATCAGTCCTGTTCCACCTACACTAAGGAAACAATGAGTCTCTCTCTCTTCTAGCATGTAGTTGTAGCAGACAGTTCTCACATTACAGCCAGTAGCTAGATCACATTTTTCCAACAGAACTTGAAAATCCATCTACTAGTGTGCGTCCAGTGCTTTTGGACTATCAAAGCTGGAGGCTGTTGTCTACCAACAAGAATTGAGGTAATTTCTTAGTATGTAGCTAAAGACTTTTAAATGGTTATAGATCAAATTATTTGTTCTTATTGTACACTCCTGCAGCCTACATCTGTGTGCATATAAGTAAATTTTCTTTATCAAGTGGAAACACTATGAAATCTTAGTCAAAACTTGTCTTCCATGAGTAGATGACTCCATGGAACACTTGGCTTTTGTGCATTATTCTCTGTGTTGGCTCCCCTTGAATACAAACCCAGCATTCCAAAGCCCTGTTTCACACCCTTCCACAGGGTTAATCTCAGTGCCTGGGTGTTCTGAGCTCCCATGATGGCTGCACCCTGCTGGAACTAAGGGACTGTCATCATGGGGAATGCTACAGTGGAGGGAAGTGACTTTTCCGAAACCAGAATTAACCTGTGAGTAAGAGAAAAACAACTGGTTGTGTAGCTTTCAATGAAAGATCAAAACTTATTTCTATCATTTTCAAATAGTAGCTTTTTTTGTAGCCACTAATAAAACACAGCAGAATTGTTCCCAACATCTAATAAAACTTGATAGTGCTACTTCAGGTGACAGGACTATATTGTCTTAACTTCTACTCAGTTAATAGAAGATGTATTGTGAAGAACAGTATAGTAGGGAATAATACACTTTAATATTGTGGCTGTGTATATTGTTGAATTCAAAGCAGCTTTTTCCTTTTCATTTTAATTTGTTCAGATTATTCTTGACTTAGCTACTTTTATCTTTGTTCCCTAAAACAATCCCCTATTAAGCAAACATTACTAATGGCTTTTAGATGAATGAGGAAAAAAAAAACACCACATGCACAAAATATTACCAAAAAGCTATAAATATTTCATAAAGGGAAGACAAGGTTCAGCTGGAGTTAAGGAACCCAGCCCACATAACATCAAAAATATATAGCTGTGTAAGTTCTAGTAAGACAGCACCTGAAGTGTTCCTTTGTTAGGGGGTTGTCTGCTTGCCAGTAGTGGATGAGCAACTGCAGCGTGTGAATGAAATCGGATGGAAGAATGCACACGGGCTGAAGGAACCTGTGGCCTGCTGGGTGGGGGTGCTCTTTGACCAAGGGGAAAGATTTTTCAGTTGAATGAAGCACAGTTACATTCAGGGGATTAGAGATTGGGATGGAAAATACTGCTGGCCCAACTTCTGTAAAGCAGGGCTACTGCTGTCATTAGATCAGATCAGCTGGAGCAGAGCTGTGAAGACTCCAAGGATGGATGTGTTTCTTCTCTCCCTCCAGGAGAGAAAAGATGGACCTGACTGAGCAGGGCGGTTGGACCAAATGACTTCTAGAAGTCTCTTCCAACCTCAGCTGTTCTGTGATCATAGAGAGTGGAGTGTAAGTTAACCAAAGGCTCCTTCCCTTCAATGTTAGGGAGGGAACATGTTCACAACCAAGTGTATCATCTGTATGATTAATGTTGTTTAGTGACCTTTGTAAAGAGATAAGGACATACTAAAATGTGTTCAGTTAGAGTAGGTATAGTAGTGCTGCTTTGAGAGCCTTGAAGAGTTTTATCCATCCTGAAGACCACTTAAGCTAAAAGAATACACAAAGACAGATTGTAAAGTCAGAAGATCACCAAGGCAGAGAAAATGGGAATGTCATCCAAGCTGGGAATGAAAATGAGGGGGAAGAAATGGATGTTGTATAAAGGGAGGAGAGCAGTAGCTTATCTCTGAGCAACCTCAGCAAAGCTCACGTTCCAGTTACACAGTGTAAGGTTATTTCTGAAAGTAAAATCTTGGGATATGAAATAACTAC
This sequence comes from Merops nubicus, assembly GCF_000691845.1. NCBI lineage: Eukaryota > Metazoa > Chordata > Aves > Coraciiformes > Meropidae > Merops > Merops nubicus. The sequence continues at coordinate 32,913 of NW_008608412.1, forward strand.
ATTACATCTTCTCTGTCTACTTCTTGGACATGACTCAGAAAAGTCTTGAGACAGCTGGGAGAACTGAGCTGTTGCAAGTATGTTCTGCATCTTGTTTTGGTTTTGATAACTTTATTTCCTGCTTTGTAATCAAGAATGTAACCCTCTGCTTTGCTAGACTAAACTTATTTGCCTTTTTGGATTTGTCTAGCACTAATGATATCCTCGCACAGTTGTGCCAAGTATAAACCATCTTGCCTTTTTCCCAAAATAGCTGTATTTATTATAGTGTAATAAAGCACTCAAAATCTAGGAAAGGTTCAGGAAGCTGATTCAGGGTGACTTTCCCACCAAGCTGCAGAGGTTGATTTGACTGCTACTATAACCAAGGGTTGAGTATGAGAGAGAAATACCAGCCAGTAAATGTTCTCTGACAAGGACCAGGCCAAATATAATTCTTCTGACTACCACTTCATGGAGTCCAGTTTCTGCTGTGTTGTGTGGCAAGGCTGTGCAGAAGACTAGTAGTTGTTTCTGTTCCTTATTTCCAAAAACTTTCAGGAGATGATGCACTATTTTTGCCCTATCTTCTAATACACTGTCGACAGGTGAATTTCACCACTTTTGAGACTAAATCAAGGAGAACTGTCAGAGAAAACCTTGTTGGAAGGTCTGGAGGGGTACAAGGCACTGGATGTTCTCACTGAGTGAACCAGCCCAGGAACTAATCCTGTTCTTCCATCAGAACTGTATGTATGTGGACAAGTGGTTTATACCCCTATACAGTGTACTTATAGAATCACAGAATGGAATCATAGAATGTCTGGGCT
>NW_008608413.1:0-300 GCF_000691845.1 Merops nubicus
TGATTCTGTTTAGCACCTGTAAATGCTTTATCAGGCTTTGGTGCTACTGGTCCTTTCTTCTAATTCTTACCCCTATCTATATGAGTAGCATCTGATGACAAAATTTCTGATGAAGAAGATGAAAACCTAACATTCAAAATGAAAAAATATTTTACCTTTCACCTCTAAATGTCTTATATGATTTCACAAAATTCCCAAAGTTTTGAAACCAAATACACAGAGAATCACAGACTCATAGACATAGAGTGGTGGTTTGGGTTGGAAGCGACTGTTAAAGTTCGTCTAGCCCAAGCCCCCCGC
>NW_008608413.1:344-1589 GCF_000691845.1 Merops nubicus
ACCTCAAATATCTCCAGGCATGGGTCATCTGCCACCTCTCTAAGCAAACTGATGCAGTGTTTCACTACACTCACTGTAAAAAATTTCTTCCCTATATCCACCTTAAATCTCCCCTCTTCCAGTTTTAAACTCATCACATCTTGTCCTGTTGCAACAGGCTCTGCTAAGTCCTTGTTCCCTTCTTTCTTACAAGCCCTTTTTAAGTACTGAAAGGCCATAATAAGGTGTCCCAGGAGACTTCTCTTCTCCACGCTAAACAACCCCAACTCTCTCAGCCTACCTTCAGAAGAGGGGTCTTTCAATCCTCTGATCATTTTTGTCATCCTCCTCTGGACCTGCTCTAACAGATCCATGTCCTTCTTGTGCCGAGGACTCTGGATAGTCAACATTACCAAAGTCTTTCAGTTTTCAGATTTTGAACTATGTAACATGTCAGTAATTAATTATCTAAGTAACTTAAAGAGGCTGAACCACATAATGATATAGTTAGGGAGTTTCTGCAATTCTGCAGCATAAAAGAAGTGAGGCTGCCTCAGCTCTATGCCGCAGGTCTAGCAGTGAGGCTGAGATGTGTTCCCTTTAGGCTCATCAATACAATAGACGTAGTCATGAGTGCATATAGGGATGTATGTGTATACATAAATAAACATATATGCTCTGTGTCCCAGTGTGTTAACCCAGAAGGGCTGGGGCAGGACCTCGGCTGTCTCCCCACCTGCCATGGTGTCTCTGTGTTCCTCTGTGGGTGTTGAAATGGGGTTCTATCACATAATCCAACAGATATTAATCCATTAAGTAAATCTATTCTTTGTAATAAAACCTGCTTAGATAATGAATTGTGTGGTTTGGGGTTTTGTACTTTTTCTTTTTCTTTCTTTGTCTTTGCCTTTGTCTCTTTCTCTTTCTTTTTCATTAAAGTATTTGTCGAATCTGATAAATTTGAAGGTTTTAAGTTTTAAAGATGTTCATATTAAAACACATAAATAAATATTTTGTCAGAGAACAGTTCCTGTATTTATACTAGCTCCTCTATTACTGTATATGTCTGGCCAGGTCAGCTGTTGTCTGAGCCCTTACAAACACCTAAAATAAGAAGTCTCAACCAAAAAGAGAAAAGCTATAGATGTTTGTTTGGGCTTATGAACGTGCCTAGTCCCGGTCTTCACATCAACCTGGGGTGGAATTTCATTTTTTGTTGCATTTCATTCTAAAAAGCAGGAACAATTATGTTTTCTCTTTCACTCC
>NW_008608413.1:1627-4097 GCF_000691845.1 Merops nubicus
AAAATTCATCATCATTCCTTTAAAACAAACGAAGGCATAGGAAGTTAAACCCTGGGGAAGAACAGTGGATATTCCAGAGAGGCTTTCAATATGGTGTCCTAATTCAATAGGAAAGGCACATAGTGAGATGAATTGAGGGGCGAAACGTCTCCTTGACGAGCAGGTCAGTTGATGATGCATTTATATCCAGATTTTATTGATTTTTGGTTTTATTCTTAATTCTAACAGGTGGGATTCATCCAAAATTTTTGAACTGGTACAGCTACTGAACTAAGAGCAATTCAACTAAGAGTAAGAGCTCATAAGTTTCATAAGCTCTATATACTAATGCTGTAAGCATATACTATCTTCTCTGCTTTATAAAGAAATTTCTTTTGAAGCCAGTCCTGCAGGCTGAGTATTTCCAGTTACTAGTAACAGCATGAAGAGACTTTACAATTTTCAAGTGTGCTAATCATTTGTACACTACACAAAATGCAAAAAATAATTTTCCACCAGAAGTACTTTGCATTAGTGAACATGTGAAGTTATTAATCTTCTTTCTCATATTGACAGATATCCTATTCTTTTCTGAGTTATACAAGACGTGTCTTGTGCTTGCTGTAAATGAGGTCCCTGTTCACAGGCACTCAGGGCACATGCTCATATAAATCTTTGATTTCAGGCAGTCTCCTCACTCCTAATGGTATGCCAGAGAGCTATGCTGGCTGTTGTTCACTGCCAGAATGCCCTGTTGCATACAGTCTATTGCCAACTCTTTACCCATGCCATGCCATGCCTTTTGATGGCATGCTTTATAGCCTTTTTATTATCTTAGATGTCATGTTAGTTGCTAATTCCTCCTTCCTTTCCCCATGTTCTCTTTCCATCTTCTGATCTGGACTAGGGATAAAAAACACACAAAAAATCCAGATAGTTATTGAGCTAGCCAGAGAGCCCTGCTCTTCTCCAACCATTGGTCAACACTCTCAACATGTGGTTCTGCTTGTGATTCTTGCGTAATTTTCTTCCCTCCTCATATCTCCTCAACTTTGGACTACAGTGCCTTTTTTTTATTTATTTTTTTTTTTAAATTAATCAGCCCTTTGAAGTTATGTTGAAAAAGTCTTGTGCAACTTATTAAATTAGCCTTGCTTGATTCTTAACTACTTTCTTTCAAAACATTGCCTAACGGAGAATAAAGAGATTAGACTGTGTAATAATGTTCTTCCTTTCTCATCCTCTTGTAGTGCTTCCAAGACATCGCTTACTTTTGAAAGAATAGTATTCCTGTTGCTAGTTCACATTCTTACCACTAAATCAATCCTAAAACAGTAGTCCTGCACTGAACCATGAAGTACCATGGTTTGGATTGTGCTGCCATTCCAGTCAAATAAAAAGCCTGAATATTCCTATTATGGTAAAAATCTTTTATATTCTTTGCAAAGAACTTAGACTTCTAAATCCAGACAAATTCAAATATTTTCTTGCCTGTAATTTATTTCATTGACTTTCTCTTGATGGTAATTTTGATTATATCTACCAGCTCACTGAACATCTGAGTGATTACTATATTTCTTCTATATATGGTATTGTAGGTAAATTCTACTTCACTAAACAAATAGTGTACAAAAAAAGTATCAATGCTAAGCAACTGAAATTTTATTTAACAAACTAATTTTCTGTGAACTGAGCAAAGCTTACAGAAATGAAGAGAAGAGTCCAATTTTATCTTACATGCCATTACTGAGGAGCAGGATTGGGCTCTGCTAGAATGGTACTGTTATAATAAGAAGAGTAAGAGTAAGATTATTACAGATTTTAAGCATGCTTAAAATTACTAAAAATTCCTGAGTCAGACAAGTTAAAAAAGAGCCTTCACTTCTTTTTTTTTTCACAGTGTTCTTAGAACAGGTAAGTCTTTTAATAATTTATTCTGGATATGATAGTTTGGAATGGAATACAAAGACATCTGCTGCCAATGTTGCCACACTGTGTTCAGACCAGCTTGCTGAGATAGGAGACATGCTTCCCCTCTCCAGAGATGCTGAAATAGAACATATTCTTTCTCTAAACTGTCACAGCTAAATAGGCATATGTGATTTCATTTACAGTGGTGACTTCTTAATGTATTGTTCTGTACATAGTAGATTAATTTCTCCTTTTTGTCAATGTCAACAGGAATTTCATGCATGCACCAGGTGAAAGACGTCTAGAGCTATCTTTCCTACAGGTACACACCTGTTTCCCAAGTCTTCTAGGTTAAAAATGTGACACTGCACAGTGAATTACACTCTTTACTCTTTACATACTTTTGCAACTGACCCATTGATAAGTAGTATTGGACACCCAGGTCTGGTTAAATAAATCTGTGCCACTATATCTATGGGATTAATTTTAGTTTTAAATAGTATAAACATGAATTAAAATTCTATTGAAATCACAAAACATGTTCCAGTAAGTTGTTACACAAGTGCATACTAAAAATTTA
>NW_008608414.1:0-2183 GCF_000691845.1 Merops nubicus
GCGGGGCTGGTTGCCCGTCATAGCCACGTGCGAGACGTTGCGGCTTCAGACGTGGCTGGGACGAGCGGGCAGGGGAGGGAGTGAAGAGCTGTTTCTTAAAAAAAAAAAAAAAATCACAAAAAAACCCCAAACAAACAAAAAAAAATTCCTGGTCCCTTCGTTGGAAGCGATCCCGGGCTGAAATGGGCGCGGGCAGGGGTGGCCCCGGGCTGGCTCACCCGCTGCCCGCGGAGGGGCTCAGTTGCTTTAAGTGCATTGTTTTCTGAATGGTGAGAAAAGGCAATTGTAAATTGTATTGGTCTACAGGGTATATTTTTGATACCTTCGGTGAATTATGTCAATATTTTACGCGAGGAAGGACTGAATGGAAACACAGTATTACATGCTGTAAAAGAGGTTCTGTTCTTACGTGCGGGCTTTGATGCGTTTGTCCATTGTATGGAAAGGGTTTAAAATAAGAGAAGGTAACCACGATCCATCAAAGTTATCTGTAAGTTAGGAGAATGTATGAATTTCGTTTAAAAAACAAAACAAAACCACACCAACAAAATCTTGCCGTGGTCGCAGGGCCCCCTGTTCCACACACCCACCTTTGCTGAAATCCTTTGCTGGTCGTAGAGGCTGATTCCCCGGAGCCCTCCGAGCTGGCCGGGTGCAGGGGCAGAGCGGGCAGGAGGCCGGCGTGGCAGGGAGCTCACAGGAAACTTTAAAAAAAAAAAACAAAAAAACAAAAAAAGGAAAAAAAAAAAGAAAAAAAAGTTTTTATTGTATTTTTGTGATACACATGAATGCTCTACTTTACATTATTTTTTTTTCATTCCATGACGTTGGCTCATATCCGCAGTTATATGGTTAAAGAACAAAATATTAGACTTTTTTTCATTCACTTCTGCTTTCTCGCTCTGGGGGAAGAAAAAATGGCAAAAAAAAAAAAAAAAAGAAAAAAAAAAAGTATTAAATGCTTTGCATTCTATACGCTAGAGGAACCCAGAGCACGGCACAGACTCTGCCTCCCGGCAGCCCTCGCAGCCGACGCGAGGCCGGCGCCTTCCCCACGGATCTTTCTTTTCCCCCTGCAACGTTCCCGGGTTGATTCTGATTTCAAAGCAAGAGAATGATGGTGTTTGTTGTTTGGTTGGGTTTGGGGTTTTTTTTCCGTTGTTTTTTTTTGTTTGTTTTTGTTTTTTTTTTTTTTTTTTTTTTTTTTTTTTTTTTTTTTTTTTTTTTTTTTTTTTTTTTTTTTTTTTTAAAGAAAAAAAAATCTTGAGACAATGCACAAGCAATGTGGAAGTCTTTCCGTTGCCAGGTTATTGCTGCTGGTGTCTCCGTGGCTCTGAGATGTACAAACTTAACAGAGCTGATGTCTGGGCATAACGCTATTAAAGTGTTGCAGATTTTGCTGGGAAAAAAAAGAAATCCAAATCCGACCCATCTTCAAAGCCGCCTCCTTTAACCTATTCGGAGAAAAACAAAAAATAGCAAAAAAAAAAAAAATAAACCCACAAGAAAGAATAAAGTTCCCACTTGGCACAGTGCTGCTTTGGTGTCTCCAGAAGTCCCGGCAGGCGCCGGTTGCTGGCGGAAGGTGGGTGCGGGACCCCGGGGCGGGCTGAGATGGGGGGAGAGGGGTGAGAGGGGCACCCAGACAGAGCTGCTGCCCTCGGGGTGCCCGTGCCCAGCTGCGGCTCTTCCACCGTGGCACCCGCTCGCCAGTGTACTGGGGATGGAGGCAGCAGGGCGGTGCTGGGGCTCCTCACCCCACAGGCATCCCGGGCAGGCCCTGCGGGCTGAGCGTGGCCACGGAGCGGGTCAGGACCACGGGCTGTGGCAGGGTTGGGTTGTCCTCCCCGCTGCCCTCGAGTGCCCAGCTGGAGGGTGACGGGTGTGTCCCTCCCTTCGGTGCTAACCCCATCCCCGTGTTTCTCTTTTACTGCTGTTGCCTCTGTGTCTTTTGCGTGTGTGGGGTGGTGGCCAGGGCTGTGCTGTGAGGGTGTCAAGAGTTTTCAGTTGCTCGTGAGGTTGTTTTAATCCTCCTGAGGGTTGTGGCTCAGTGCTGGTGGATGGATGGATGGTCAGGCAGATGTTATCCAGCATCCTTTGGGCAGGGCTGTGTTTGCAGGAGGGGACGGTGCTGCGGGGCTGGCGGGACGGGGAGGGGGTGGTGAGCCCCAGCAGCCGGGGGG
>NW_008608414.1:2347-3550 GCF_000691845.1 Merops nubicus
ACGGGGAGGTGCTGGTGACCCCCAGCAGCTGTGGGGCTCCAGCAGCCTCACACCTGGGTGGGATCCTTTGGGGTCTCTGGAGCGGGGAGCTGGACACGCTGCTGACACTCCGAGCTCTGTGCAAGCGCTCAGGCCCTGGCTGTGCCACATGTCCCCACCACACCAGGACAGCCCGACCTGCGCCCGGAGCCCCATGAGGGGAGCAGCCCAGGAGGGTGTGAGAGCAGCCCCACAGCTGTGTTTGAGGCTTTCTGTCTTGCTGCGTCTCCCTCCTTGGTCTCCCCACACACGCACGAGCCCCACACAGACCCTCCTGCAGCCGCCTGTCCCCAGCATGTCCCTGCAGCAGCGGGGACAGGGCAGGGCATGAGGGCACAGAGGGATGCATGGGGCAGTGGCAGCTCCTGTCAGGGAGCTCTGCACCACCCTTGCCAGGATGCTGGAGCAGGGAGCATCCTCCCACTGCAGGTTAATTTTTTGGGGTCAAATCGGTGAGTTATCATCATGGTGGGCAGGAGGCTCCACTAGCCCCCCGCCCCAGGGGCTGCTGCGGGATGGGGCCCCCCTTTTCCCTGCTCACACACGGCCTGGGAGGAATATAGTTTTGGGATAGGGGGAGCTGCTGCTCCTGCAGGGCATGATGCTTCCCCCATCCTGTCCCCAGGCATCCCTGAGCACCCCAAAATCTCGCAGCAGGGTCCGACCAGCACCTCCTTGTGCTGCTGGCTTGGTTGCGCAATCCAGGAGAAAGTCACATTAAAGGATTAAACCCAAGTTTAATGTTCACCAACTTTGTAACGTGTACAAACAGGCAAACAAATTACTGGACAATTTATCGCTTGAACTGTACTGGGGGGAAGTATCTATCTTTTGTACCACAACCTGTGCATAGCTGTTTTGGAGTGAGTTGTATGATAGCCAGGGCTGTACAGAGAAACCACCAGGTGTAAGTATTTCTGCAGCTTGCTCTAGAGGGGTTGGGGTTCTTCTACTCAAGGTGAAGGGGTTTGTTCACTGTTACTTTGCTCGGCGTGCCCACCAGCAAGCGGTGTGGGTCACAGTGCCCAAAGACTGCCTTACTGAGTAAATAATAAAGAAAGCAAACCAACCAGCTCAAAGCCAAAAAGAAAAAGCTTATTTGGCAGTGAACTACAGCACGCTCCTGCCTGTTGGGTTGTGTAAGCCGGGGCAGGGCGAGCTGCT
>NW_008608414.1:3589-29060 GCF_000691845.1 Merops nubicus
GGGCAGGTTGGGGCAGTGTGGGGGATGTCTGTGGCAAAATGGGCTGAGAGACTGGGGAAAGGGTCGGTGGCAGTGGTGTCCCAGGGTCTGTGGCTCACTGGCATTGGGGATGGGTGCTGGTGGTCTAAGTGGTGGGGTCTGTGCTCTCCCTGACTGTGCCACAACCCTCCCGTGGCACCGCTGGCGATGGGGACGGGGCTGCTGGAAGGCCCCTGGCATGGGTGAGTTTACTGGCTGCAGCACAACAGGACATCACACCCAGAGGCCCAAGGGGTCAGTGCTCTGGCCCAGTCACAGCTTCCCTCCTGGCCTCAGCGTACCCATCTGCAGGCAGGGCTCACACCTCTGTGCTGATCTTTAACCAGCTCATGGCCAAGAGCTGCTTAAGCGCGATGTTGGTGTTGACTGTGGCCACCAAGGGATGCTTGTGGCACCAAGGAACAGTTGTGGGACCATGCACCCCATAGCTAAATGCTCCTAAATGACATACCTGCATCTCTGTCAGCATCGAGCAGGTATGGTGCTGGAGGACACCTTGGCTACATTGCTTCTTGGCTAGCAGCCAAGGAAAACATTGTCCAACTGTGACAGAATTTGAAATTGGATTAAATGAAATTTTAAAAAGCTATTGTGGTGATGGATAATCCCTCACAAAACTAGTAGGAAAGTATTGGGGAAGCTAATTACTCCCCAGCTAATTAAGAACCCAAACAGAAGCCTTGGTGTCTCTTTGCAGGTCTAAACTGCATGGCCTCACATCCATCCCATGGGGTGACTTTGGCTGGGGGTGGGAGCTGTCAGAACCCAGGTCCCACTCCCATGTCTGCCCCTGTGGGGCTGGGCCCTGGGAGCTCTCCAGGCTGCCGTGTGGTGGCATTTTACAGGGCACGTGGGGAGCAGGGGCACAATGAGCCAAGGGGCATGGCTCTGCCATGGGACAGAGTGGGTCTCTGTAGGGGATTTAACCCATTGAAGAGCTCCTGGTTGGTTTTGCCCTTGGAGGCCTTCTGCTGCCCTTCCTGGGGCCCAGAAAGGGGTGTTACACTGCAGACGTCTCCCTGAGCGCAGCAGGGAGCGTTGCTGCCAGGACACACTCCTGCCTTCTGCTGGCCCAGCGTTGCAGGAGGTCACCCTCACCCAAGCTGCTGCAAGTCCTGGAGGAAGGCTCCTCAGTGCTGCATGGCTGGTTTGGCCAGGGGATGTCCCAAAGGTTCCTGTTGCTGTGCTGGTGAAGGATCACCCGAGGTCCTCTGGAGCAGACACCATCTGAAATCCCTCCAGGTATGTACCCACACCGACCAAACCTGCTCCTGCCCTCTCCTCACGCTCCTCCAGCTCCCATGGCACTGCATTGGGTAGATGCCTGCTGGCTCTTAAAGCCCAGTCTAAAGATCTCTGAGACAAGTGATTTTCTTCAAATCCTTGGAAAGGCTTTTGCTGCTCTGAAGGCAATTAGAGTAAGTTAACAAATGGTACAGACAGAAGCCAAACTGTTCAGCCTCTTGCATCAGGGTTTGAACGCTGATGAGGGCTGACAGCAGTTGCCCTGGTCAATAATTCACACTGGGGCTGAAGAAACAGAAGGTGGGAAAACACTAAATTCAAGGCCAGCACTTATGATTTAATGATGGAAAACTTTAGGTCTACTTGAAAAGCTCTTACATAAAGAGATGAAAATGAAACGTGACAAAAGCAGATGGCTTTGAAAACTGACAATAAAACTGTCAGAAGTCCAGACTCACTGGTGTTTTGACTGGGTGTCAGACGGGGTTGAGAAGGGGAAAGAAAGGCAAGACAGAAGATGGTCCCTGGTGCCTTTGCCCTGGACAGAGGCCATGAGGAGGTGCAGGAGCGTTGTGACCTTCTGGTGATAAATAGGTGTTTAGTTAGGTTTATGAGGAGATTTTTTTTTTTCTTTTGGAAAGAATTAAAGCAAGAGGAAGATTATTTTTTTATCTAGGCTAGGCTGAGTGACAAGAACAGGGAGGACAGGGCACAAGGCTGAGGTCTGTGCTGCACGAGCCAGGATGCTGCGGGTGTCCTGCAGGTGCCAGGGAGGGCAGAGGGATGGAGCCAGGGCACCCAGCCATGACCAGGGAGAGATTACCTAAAAAAGAAAGATAGGAAACACGCCAGGATACAAAACCTGCCTGGTGGTGGCCCCCAGCCCTGTGCCCTCCCCGTGAAGGCAGCTTGTGGTCCCTGCACATCAGCCCTCGGCAGAGCAGGGGCTCTTCAGCTGCTGCTGAATGGGTCAGACATGCCTTTGGCCAGGAAAGCCAACAACTGTTCCTGGGCTCCTGACAGTAGGAAGCATTTTAATGCTCTCCTGACAACTGCAATCCAAATAGTCGTTCATCAGTTCTTGTGATTTGCCATGAAATTATATATGCTCTCTGATAATGATGCAGAGGGCTAGAGAGCTGATCTTGGCAGGAGATGAGACGTTCTAGGCTGGCGAGTGGCTCGGAAGGAAAACAGAGCAGCTTTTGATGGGCTGCCTGGCTCTTATCAGCGCTGGGACACTGCGGGGCGTGGGGCAGGGCTGCCTTGGCTGCCTGGGCTCTCTACCTGGCTTGTGTGCCTGTCTGGGAAGAGCTGCGTTCATAAGAAACATGGGAGTGAGCGTCACCGTGTGCACGTGTGTGGCTAACAGCTGAACCAACGGCCAGGTTTATTTAGCCTCTCAATTTTGGCCTCCTGTAGTTACCAAAATGAGTATTTGTTGGGACTGCAGGTCATAAACCACCTGGCAGCGATGGGCAGTGGGAGCAGTTGTGTCTGAAGAGACGAGATCGGTGCCGGTTTTAGAGAAGCACAGGAGCTGTCGGAGGAGCTGGTGCACAAATCAACCAACAGACCCCTAAAAAAGGCTTCACAGGATTGCTCCTGAAATGAAACCCCTGGACGCAGTTCTCCAGCCTGAAGCTGGGGTGGTCTGAGCCATCCTGAGGAGAAGTTGCCTAGTTGGGATGCAGGGGGCTTGGGGCAGGGCAAGCTTCAGCAGCCCCAGCGTGTGGGATGCTGCCGGGCCCTGTGGGGCTGTAGATCCCCTACTGTGGTGGCACCAGGGTGTCCAAAAGCACCACTGTGCAATGCACAGCAGGGAGAGTGGCTGCCTGTGTGCCCTGGACTGAAAACCTGCAGAGGTCGGGTTGAAAGGCAAAATCCTTGTGCTGCAAACACGCTGTTTTCTGGGTCTCGCTTTCCAGAGTGGTGCTCTCGTGCAAATAGAGCTTCACCTGGCTCTGCTCTCCTGGCCCTGCTGGCCTCATGGGCTCAATCCTGCCAGCATGGCAGCGATGCTGTGCTGGGGACCACGGGAGGGTGTCCAGATCCCACCCAAGGAGGAACCATTTTCATCACAGCAACCATGGTGCAACCCCCACCAGGTGAGGCTTTCCTCGTGTTGGCCCTTGGGGAAGGAGAGCAGGCAAGAAGAGCTGCCCCTGGCACCTGAGAGGCTGGCAGGTCGTTTCGAGTCTCTGTTTCTGAAGAGGCCAGTGTGTTTCCCTTCCTTGGGAACGGCTGGAGCCTCCTGTGGGAACACGTGTAGCCTGAGGCAGCGCAGGGTGGCGAGCTCAGTGGTGAGCTCCATCTGCAGCACTTGCTGCTTTGAAGTCAGACTCCGGTTTAAGCTCCGCAGGGTATTTTCACTTAGAAAATCAGCAGTTGTCAGTGAAGACTGATCTTGGTCCAGAAATCTTTGCTGCCCCCCCTGACTTCTTTTCATATTTATCAGTCGCTTGCCATCTCTAGATGCACGCTGAGCTCGGAGAAGAGGGTGTTTGCAGGGTGTGCCGAGGCAATGCCAGGGAAGGGGAACGCCGGTGACACCATGAGGTCTGGCTGGGCTGGCAGTGCTGTGCTTCGAGCTGGCATTACTGATTGCCACAGCAGCCCCCGCGCTCCCGAGCAGAGGCTGAGGAAGCCCGGGGAGGAAGCAGAAACCCGGGGAGTGGTCTGAGGTCTGAGCCACAGGCGAGCCAGCCCAAATCAACTGCCCCGCACGCCGCGGGTCGGCACTTGCAGAAACGCTGCCTGCGAGGAAGGGGCACCTCTGGGCTGCAGGGGCTCCTCTCCCCCCTCCAGTGGCACAGGGGGAAGAGAAGGAAGGCGTCGTGGAGAGCAAAAAGCAGAGCACACCACCTGGAAGGTTGCTCCTGAAGCCACCACATCCCCTTTCAACACATTCCTCAAACTCTGCTCAGAGCAGCTGCCAGCGGGTGCTGCGTGACGGGCCCCGAATCGGCTCCAGCGAGAGGTGGGCTCTGGAGAGGTTTGAACTCCACTGATTTGGGTGTTAGTTTGCAAAAGCCCAGACTTCAGCTACGCAATCCTGATCCAGCTCTGCCCAGGATCCGGGAGTATTTGCTGCTGCTGTTTCATCCTGAGCCCTTTCCAGAAAGTGGAGCGGCTGCCAGGGGTCAGATGCGAGGAGCCTGCTTGGTGCGTGCCTGGAGATGGGTGCCAGGTCTGGATCTGCATTCCAGTTGGACCAAAGCAGAGCTTCTCCCCATGGGGATGTTAATCCTGAGCCTTGGCTTAGAGCCATCTCCAGCTCTCACGGTCTTGGAACTGAAAAAGGGCACCATTCTGTTCAAGAGAACAAATCCTTATACCCCAACTCTATACCCAATGAGAAGTTGCAACCAGTTCAAGCATTGCTGGCACCTAAGCAGTGAAGCCCTTCCAACCTCACCCAGCTGCGCCCATTTTTAAGCTACAAGTCCCCACGGGCTGCCAGAGCATCCTGCTCCTCTTCAGACCAGCAGCAACCACTGAGCTGGAGCTGCCTCCTCCATCCACTGGTGAAGGAGAAACCAAAGAGCAGAATTTGGAAACCAAATAGCAGAGGTTGGAAACCAAACAGCAGAGGTTGGAAACCAAATAGCAGAGGTTGCTCTCGGGTCTCGTTGTGGGGGAGGGCAGCTTTTTTATTAGGTCCAGATGTTGCTTTCTGCCCCGGGCCATGCTGGGAAGTAAAGCAAAGCGTGTTAATGTTGGCTGGAAGGGCCTCTTTGGAAACAGGCGTGAAGGAAGCAGGGTTTCTCCTGAGCCTCTGTTTCATGGGGGCCTGGGGCAGTTTGGCCAGCACGTGGAGGCACAGGCACAGCGAGTGTGGCTTTAGCCAGCCACCCACTTCCCCAGGGCTCTTGGCTACCTGCTGTCCCCAACTTGGTGGTCACTGTCCCCAAGCTGATGGCGCTTGTGGGGAGTTGGCCAATCACTGAGGTGATGGGTCCCTTCTGGACTGATTTCCTCTTGGGTTCATATCAAGATGTGGAGATGAAGGACTCCGTCTGAGGGGCAAGGCTGCTCTCCAGATGTTCTTTTTCACCATTAGACAATGTTTAAAAATATATATATGTCTTTTTTTTTTTAACTCCCCTTATTGGGAGGGGTGAGTGGCAGTGGTCTGGGTGGGGGAGGGCAGCAGGACCTTCCCCCAGATCAGCTGCTCCTCCACAGATGAAGCTTTTCCTGAGTGTGCTGAGCTGGGCACTCTGCAGCTGGTTCTGCCGGGCTGTGGCACAGCACAGCCCAGCCCAGCCCAGCACAGGCACGTGGTCAGCAAAGTGCCCTGAGCCCCAAGTGCTGCTCTGCTCCACCTCCACTGCACTTTGATGGCAGGCTCAGGAGCTGTGAGGATGCTCAGCTCTGCTCCTGGGCATTAGTTAGGGATCTGCGTGATGCTGGGTCACATCCCCTCTGGTTCAACCTACAGTCCAGGGGAAAGCCCGTGCTCAAGCAGCCAAGGATGTTCAAAGAGACCTGAGATGCTGGTCCTGAAGCTAAAACCCCAGCTCTGCACCTCCAGGGCCACCCTACTTAGGGTTGGTGGGTCTATAACACGTTGTGCATCATCTTTTAGCCACCAGCACAGGCTTGAACCCATGCTTGAACCTCTCCCCTGTGTCAAGCTGAGCTCTTCAGAGCTAAAATTCACGTCCTGGAAGTGCAGGCACAGAAAAAAAATCCCTGTCAGAAGCCCAGCAAAAACCCATCTGTGAGTGGAAGCGGTCAAGGAAGAACACAAAGGCTTTTATTTCCTGAGGCATTTGTCAGTAAGACAAACGTGGGGTTTTTTTAATTCACTGTGTTTTCCTAGCTGTCCACCCACACAAACACCAAATGGACTTTCACTGGGATGAAACAGGGTGTTGGCTCGTGTCCTTTGTAACCCAGTGCGGGAGGACTCGGACAAGGGATCTCTGGGATTGCTGTTTATTATCTGAAAGTGGGGCATATTTAAAAGAAATGGGCACATTTCAACACTGCATCTCTAATGAGTTTATTGCTGGCGTCCTCTTCCCTTGCCCTTATTATTTATGTTGAAAATGATAAATGAGGGATTGATGGTTCTGGCTGGTTTATGAATAATCAGGTTATTTCACTGTAAAGCCCCAGACAGGAAGAGTCCCAGGGAGATGATTTGAATGTTTATGTATAGAGAATGTCTAACCCCCGGGCTCAGGACAGGCTCAGGAAGGGAATCTGGAGGTGGTTAGCTGGCGAGGAGGATATTTTTGTGCTAGCAATGTGCTGTTCACTTGTTTGCAGGGTGGGAAGGATACGACGAGAATCAAAGGCTTGGCAGGATGAGCATTTTCAGCCTCGTAGATGTGAACTCCCTGTCTGTCTTGGACTCCAAGGCGTGGAACTGTTTAGATCCAGTATCATTATTAGAAGCAGAAAATAGAGCTCATAAAACTCCCTCCTTACGCCCCCCAAAAAGCAATTCCAAGATTCTGTGGTGCTCACAGACAAACCGCTCCTGCATTAACTCCCCACTGTGGCTGAGCACATTGCCAGGGGATGGGGACGTGGAGCTCCAGCAGGAGCTGTGCAGCCCCAGGGCAGGTCCTTGCTCCTCTCCCATGTAACCAGAGCAGGGGATTTAGAAACAGGCAGGGTTGCTGGGGATGGCTAACGTGGTGCCAAAACATGTGGCCAAGCCACGTTCCTTCCAGGCCACGCGGTAACCCAGAGCCTGTGTCTGCAGTGGGAGTTGCTCTGCCAAGCCATGGGCTGAAAGTCAGCACTAGATGTTCCTCTTACCATGGCTGGGCAGACACTGCAGAGAGCAGCTGGGAGGGCGCCAGCCACGGAAGGCACCATCCCACTGCCAGACCAAGCATCCAGAGGCCCATGCACCCACCCTGGAGTCTCAGCTGCTGAAGTTCAGGTGCCCCCTGAGGCACTGAACCTGCATCACGGGACAAGGGAAGGTTGCAGAGCTGCATGTAGAGCACCTCAGGGGGGTTCAGTCAGCCGGGGGTGGCTGCTCTGGGAGGTGGTTGTGCAGCCACAGGGTCAGGTGCTCAGGGGACAGAGGGACCTCGAGGCGTACCTGCTGTGGCAAACTCCCATCCCATGCCTGCTCCCCACAGAGATGGCCCAAGTGACCGTGCAGGGTCCTGTGCCAAAGGAGACATAGTTCATGCAGGTGGCCATAACATGCACCAGTCTGGGCATGTTGCTGGTGGTTCCCTCCCATGGGCACAGATTCATGACATCTTTGAGGACGACACAACTCCACACTGCTTGGTGGTGCCTCCATCTTCCACAGACACGTCTGCAGGTCCAGGCTGTGACGTTACCATCTGCTGGGCACGAGGATCACAGACCAAGCCCAAGGTCTTGCACATGGTAGATTCAAGCTCCTCCAGTATCAGGTAAGGTTCTTTCTCTGGCAAGTCTCTCCATTGTTTGTTGACTGTACATAGCTGTGGAATGGCATTTGATGAAGGTTTGATGAATGTTGTTCCCTTACAGCTCTGCTTTGTTGAATGTGAAATGGGGATCCCAGCATGTAGGGTTTTATTATTATTTAATTTGTAACTGCCCATTATCAGCAACTTCTTTTCAGTGAAGCTTTTGGCATTTTACACTTGGCATTCTTGCTGTCTGTAAAACCAGCCTAAACCTTTCCTTCTGTTCACAAAGGCGTCTAGTCTAAATTCTAAGTCCATCCATTATAACTTCAGCACCTTGTAATCCTTCAGAGATACGTGCAATTACTCTCTGAAATATCCCAGCAGCAATGCTAATACCAAGCATCATCTGCTTAAATTTACAGCATCCAAATGGCACAGTAAAAGCCACTAGCTTAGGGGTTAGCTCATCTGAGCACACTTGCCAAAACTCATATCCTGCATCTAAAACTGCTTTCGCTGCTGAGGATTTAGCTGCCACCTCAGGAATCCTCACTGGCTGGCGTTCAGGTTTTGTGGTTTGGTTTAGCTAACAGGAGTGGATGCACATGTCCTTCACCTGGCATGTGGGTTCCTATCGCTGAGCCCGCCCGGTCCGTACCTCCCCGGCCTTCTCCACACCCATGTGTTTCCTCAGGTGCTTGAGCATGTCTCCCATCCTTCATCCCAGGAGCAGTCCAGCCAGGATTTGTGCCAAAAGGCTCGGGATGAGGCCGTGGGCACTTCCCCTGCACCTGAAGCAAGCCTCCTGAGTAACACGGCTTTCTTCTCCTTCCCATTCCTTAGAGTTTAACAGTCGTTCTCGTCCAAGCCTATTGACTTCATCCCTATAAATCCAGTAGGATTTTTTCCATAAAGATTAGTCTCAGACTCTCCCAGCAGACATCTTAGGTCTTGGAAGACAGCTGAGCACTCTCCTAGTAGCTGGCTGGCGAGCCTGAGGCATTTACAACAGTGGCATTAAAAGGCACCTCACACCTAGGTGGGGTTCTAGCTCTGACACAACCCATCTGCCCTCGGGATGTGGAAAGCCAGGACGGAGCAGGGGTCCTGGTACTGTACTAGGATGTGGACACCTGGCTGTGAAATCAGCTTTATGTCAGTTCTTCCTGCCCTCGGAGGCCATGGAAAAGCTGGGAGAGGACTCACCTAGATTGAACACTAGGGCTCCGTGGCTGGGTAGAACGAGATCGAGCAGGAAGAGAGAAGTTTAGAGTGAAGAAATTATAAAACTGCTGACCAGTGAAATCTTGAAAAGTGAAACCACCCCTGCAGGAAGCATGAGTATTTTATGCCCTCTGCTTCTTCAGCTCTCCCTGGGCATACATGACAGCAGGTTTTGCACATCACAGCACTGACTGTCTGTGACCACAGCTTCCCAACCCTGGGGAGCTGCGCCGAGACCAACGGGTGAGGGAGGGAGACACCAAAATGTTCCCTCTGGATGGGAAAAGGGCATTAGGCACCAAGTAAATGGGTGAGGAAGAGGAAGGAAACTCTGAATACATCAGCGTGACAGTTTAAGCATTTTATTATGATATATAAATTTTGTCTTCTTAAATTACTCTCTATGAGTTCAACAGAAAGGGATTATTGTGGAGGGGGGAATATACAAAAATAAAAGGATATTGTGAACTACTGCATCACCACATATACAACAGTAAAGTACTTTACAAGCACTTAGAGAATCAGACTTACAAAAATAAAAATATGACACATCCTTATGCATTTCCACCAGTTATATGTTCTCTTCTTCCTTCTCTAACCTTCAGACACCTTTCAACCCCATCTTCAGGTCACGATTCACATGGTAGGATACTCTGCTCATTTTGATGGCCATCACAGTATCTGAAACAAGAATCAGTGCCTCCCAAGACTTATAAAATGCAATGGTTATGGAAGAGCTTTAGGGGAGGTGTTCAGAACAGATCAGTTTGGGAGTGGTGGGGTGATCCTCGGGGAGCAGAGTTTATCTGGCAGTAGCAATCTGATATCCCACAAGACACACCATTCCCTCATGGGATGTCCCAGTCTCCACAGCCCTATGTGTGCCTGATACACACAGTCCCCAGCAGGCCTGGGGAACACTCCCAGACTTCTATGGGAGCAAATGACTGTGACAAAGGATGGATCTGATTGTGTTTCAGTGCTACTGAAGGCAAGGATGCCCTTCCCAAAGGAAAAAAGGCAAGTTAAAACTATGATGGCTGAATATCCTAGCTCACAGTGTTCACACACAGAACCATTCACCTCTAGATCAGATTCATGCAGCCTTTAGTCTTCAGTTTGCTCTGTAAAGCCTTTTGCTCGTTAGCCTTCTAGTGACCTTTCACATGTTTTTTAAGACACACTCAACATAAATAGTAAATCACATTCACTTCTCTGACCAGCAGCTCACTCAAACACTGCTATCAACACCCAAACCTCATTTCATCATTCCCACAAAGTATGCACCTAGGGTGCAAACCTGTCTGTATTTCACATTGAGAAAAGTAGAGCTGGCTTAGGGGAAAAAAAAAAAAAAAGAAAAAGACAAAAAAAAACAGAGACAAAAGAAGGAGTAAACTGTTTTGGTCAAAGTTGTTCTCTGTGGTTTGTGCAAAGTATTCTGCAGATTCTGAAAGTCCAACATGTAGTTTGGGTTCCCTCTTTTTGGCCCCAAATGCAATGACAGCAATGCAGGCAGACCAGACACAAGCATGTCCTGTGGCATTCAGGGGCAAAACCATCACAGGAATGAGGGGGATGAAGGCAAACCCCACACCTTTGTGACAGTGACTTTCCACGTGGAAAAAAGCCCAACCTTCTTCCCAAAAAACAGGTGCCTTCTGGGAGAGTTTCCAGTCTCAAAAATAGCTATTGATGGAAAATAATTCTTAAAGGCAGAGTCTGACTTCAGCCATCAGGACTGTGGGCAACAGGCACATCAGGATCCTCAGGAGAAATCGTGCAGCCCCAGCTGCTCAGGGGAACTCACCTTGGTGAGCAGCACTTCGTGGCCCACATTTATCACTGGTTATCATTGAGATAAGACACACGAACAAAGATCTGCTGGTGGAGATGAATAATGCTCCATTTCAGAGAAAAACACCTCTCCAGTGGGACTAATCCTTCCTTTTAGATGGACAGACTCCAGGTAAGGCACTTCCTGGCTGCTCAGAGCCATTCCTCACTGGCAACACCCCAAAATACAGTTTCTGGTGCTTAAGGAACACAAAAAAAAAGTCGTGATTTTTCCCAGTCGTGACCAAGATGAACTTTGGCTCTTCTACTACCACTGAACCTGGCCACAGGGAAAGGATCAACAGGGACAGAGGGTGGGTGGGCAGGCAGGGTGGGATGTGCACCCAGGCGAGGGTGAAGACCTGACCCCCCGTGGTTGTCTCGTCCTCAGGAGAAACAAAGTCCCTTTCCAATGCCAGCTTTCACTGAGAGGAAAAGCAGCTTGTGATGGGCCCACAGGAGACACCACAGGAGAAGAAGGTGTGTTTCCAAAGTTTCTACAGATCTCAGGCACTTGGCAATGTCACAGTTTGGATGTGGCCCAGGGTGGTAGCTCACCATGGCCTGCCCATGGCTACAGCTCAGAGTGTGTTCAGCAGCCTAGAAACCCAAGCTGCTATCTGGTTTTTTTTTTCCTGACATGGCAAAACCAGAGAATTTGCTTAAGCTCAAAGGAGCAGGAGCACATTAGGTCATTTGTAGTCTATTTGCAGAGAAAACAAAGCACAAAGCTTCAAAGAGGCCTGACCTGGACCTGTGGGGACCCTACAGTGCCAAGGATGCAGCTCTTCAGTGCACCCTCCCAGGGCTCACATCCACCTGTGAGGCTTTGCCTTGGCAGCCCCTGCCTGGTGAAAGACCAGGCTGTGGTTCAGGTCTCTCCACTGGATTTGAATTTGCATTTGCACACTAGTGTTTTGGCTTTCTTTTAATTCCTTTTTTTTTTTAACTGCAGCCAGTGTTTAGGAAGCAAAACTAACAGCAGACAACGTGGGCAGCATAGAAGAGATTTTCTGGGGGAAACCTGTCGAGCTCAAAGACCCGAGTGATTGAGAACTGCAGCTTTGTGCTTGGAGCAGGGGAATAATCCAACTGTTAACAGGAGCAAAGCCTGATGTATGGTCAGGACGGAGAGTTTCTGGCATCCCTTCAGCTTGGAGGTCAGCCTGTCTCCACGCATGCTCAGTGAAGTGCCTGAAATCCAATCTGCCACCACTCAGGGATCTCCTGGGTGTGAGTACCAGCCTGCTTTGGAACCTGGATTGCACTCTTGCTCAGCTTGTTGCTACAGCCTCCCTCAGGCACGTGGAGAGAGCCTCCCAGAGCCTTCATGACATACACAGGCAGGGAGATGAGGATCTCCACTGGCGAAGAGGCTTGCTCCCCAGCACTTGGTGGAACAGGACAGACCTCAAGATGAGCTAGGAAGTAAGTGCAGAGCCAGGTCACCTTGCACTGGGACCACGTTCATCCTACCTTCAGCTGCCAGCTGCCTGCGCTGACTCCACAGCCCTCAGGTCTGCTGCAGCTCTGGGGAGAAGGGTTGCTTCAGGCACAGTAATCCCTTTGGAGGCAGATGTTGTTTTTCCAGGCTTTGATGCTGACAGTCAGTGACAGTGACATCTGACTGACAACAAGCACAACGCTTGTTTCCGTGTTGCTGAAAAGAAACCGACAGTGTTTGGAAGCCTTGGAAATCCTTTGAGAGGTTTCTCCCCACCAAGTCCTAACTCACACCAAGTTCCTCACTGCCACAGCACACATCTTGCAGAGCTAATGATGCTGCAGCTGTCAGGATTTAGGTTTGCATAGAAAGACCTCTGGTGGAAAAATTGTGCTTCGTTTTAAACAAGAGAACTCTGTTTCATAAAGGTCACACAGTTCTGGTCGCATTTACCAACTGCCTTTTGAAACTGATGGAAAAAGTATCTTTAAAAGTCGCTATTTAATGTTATTATTTTTTTAAGTTTCTCAGATATGTTTTTTTTTAATCTCTGTGGGTTTGTGCGTCAACTGTTCTGGGCAATCAGCTACATCTTGTTGACATTGTTAATAGGTTTTTGGACTTGGCTGCTCAGCTGGGTTCTGAAATAACTCCATCAGACTCACAGCAAGTCAAGGACAAAATGGAAAGTTTAGAAGAGGGAAAGCTGGAAATTCATTTCCAGAGCTGTGTGGTTATTTTCGAAGTCCGGGCTCTTCTGAGCAGCATGCAAAAATTCTTGGTAAGGTTTCTGGAGACGATTCCATGCCATTTTCAAAGGTTATATGTTTGTGGGCATCCAGGCTCTTGTGGATCTCCAGCGAGCTCCCAAAGTGAAGAGGTACCAGGAGATGTGGTCCATGCCTGGGGAATGGTTTACCTTAGGATGGCTCTCCTGACTCCTCCTCTCTCAGTGCTTCTTTGTCCTTTTGCAGAGGCAGCTCAGCTGTTTGTGAAGTACCTGTTGATTTGCTCCAGCCTGGCCAATTAAGGAAAACCTGGATGGATTTGGGCACATCAATCCTTCCAGCTCTACAGGGAGAAAGTTTGGCTGCTCCTCCACAGTCACAAAGCCACCTTTGCCCCAGGTCTGGAAACTACTGAGAGGGTGAGTGTCCTTGCTCTTGAGTTAACCCTGCACTGGCTTCTCTGCAAGCAGATCACATCTTCCTGTACTACACTCCTCTCTGCAATGCAGCCACCCCCAAATCAGAAGGGTTGCAAGTGCATGAAGATCCCTGTAGCCCGGGTGTTTGAGCCAGCGAGCAGCGTGGCACACTTGGACTGACAGTATGTTTTTTGAAGAAGGGCCCATGGTTCCTAAATCACTGGGATGCTTTCAGAAAATAGCCCTTCAGCTATTTGGTCTCCTCAGTCTCCCCTGCGCACTCTTGGCTGGGTTCACTGAAGAGGTGGCTGTGCACTGGGATAGACCTTTCTCCAGGTTGTGCTGTGCCTTGCTATGGTGTATGAACATCTAGCTGCTAGAAATAGCACCACGTGCCTGTTTTCTTCCTCTTTTCTTGGTGACAGTCCCCACTCCTCCCAGTAAGTTGGGCCTGAGGTCATTGCAGTGGTGTAATATTGCAGCTATCTCCCAGATGAGCTGTTGGAGCAAGGTGTGATGCACTGATACAAGTAACCACCTCCTCTGCATTGACCTCTAGGAAGCCTGGCTTGGTGCATGCTGGGCAGACTGGACGCTGACTCTGCAATTGGTCTCCTGTTTGCAGAGACCAAAATAGCTCTGAAGGTTACAGCGAGTCTCACCTATGTGCTAGATGAGACCGACAGAGCTCTCAAGGCAGCACTTTGCTGTGAACAACAGGGTCCTTTGTCATCTTGATTTCATCTAAACACAAGTCAAAAATAGATATGCTTGGAAAAATAAACAAAAATAAAATCCAGATCACGAATGCCAGGAACGTCACAAAATACAAGCCAGCCTCTCACTGATCAAAACCAGCCCGTGCCCTGCAAGCCTCCTCCCAGCCAGTTCAGCCTCACCCAGGGGGACATCTCCACCAGCC
Organism: Merops nubicus; assembly: GCF_000691845.1. Taxonomy (NCBI): domain Eukaryota; kingdom Metazoa; phylum Chordata; class Aves; order Coraciiformes; family Meropidae; genus Merops; species Merops nubicus. The sequence continues at coordinate 17,824 of NW_008608414.1, forward strand.
AGTCATATTCGGCCGCCATCAGTGAAGGCCCAGCCGCAGACCTGGCAAAGGCCACGGCCCCCCCGAGGTCACCAGGTTGGGGGTGGCAGGGTGGATCAGAGGGTCTCGCTGTAGATGACGCAGGGGCTGTTCTCCTCACAGAGCTCCAGCTGCACGCTGGAGGCGAACCAACGCTTGGCACAGCCCAAGCTGTAGTTGAGGGTGGTCCGGTAAATGTTCTTGGCACGCTTAGGGAAAATGATGGTCGTGCTCTGAAACCTCAGCGGCTTCTGGCGGGGCTCAAAGATCAGCTGGGACTTGTAGTTCCTCCAGGTGCAGTTGGGAGCAGCAATGATGGTCTCGCTGTAGGTGGTGACGGTGGGGATGGGGCCGTAGATGATGTCGTCCCGATAATGCTTCTCGGAGTCGTACTTCACCTCAGAATTGCACCTAGGGATGACAGCAAGGGATCAGCAACAGCAAAGGAGAGAAGAGAGCCAGGACTCTCCTCTAAACCTTTGGAGATGGCAACTCATATGACCTCTTACTGCACAGACACTGGGGCGGCTGCCGACCCTATAACCCAAAGTGGAGAGCAAGAGGACTCCTTCCTGCAGGTGAGTCTTGGTGGAACCTCACCTTGCTGTGTCTTTTTTTTTTCTTAATATTGCCTTGCCATCAGAGCACAAAGATGCCCAAGGCAGCTAAAATCAGAGGGCTGGGAGATGATGAGCGAGGTTGCTTTTTGGGGCCTACAGAAAATCCAAACAATGGTCAAATAGCAGGTGAAGCAGAAGGATGCTGTGGGCTACAGCTGCCCAACATCCAAGCCATTGGTCTCAAAGGAAATGGCCATGTTAAGAGCCATTGGATGGAGAACTCACAAAACATGGGAGGTCACTGCCCTGCCTGCTCTCTGCAGCCCCAGAAGGGAGGTATGAACACCAGGCCATGCAAAGGGCTTCTCCTAGAACCCCTGGCCATGGGGACCAGCAGGACTTTCACTTGATTTCCCCTCTCCCCAAACGCTCCTCAGGCAACCAGCAGCCAAAGAACGTGCAGCTCCATGTAATAAAAGATGAAAAGCTGGGTGTGTGCTTGTCGTTACCTCCGCCCGGAGGGGTTGACCGATGGTGCACCCCATGTAACTGGAGCTGCTGGATGTGTTTTGCACAGCGAGGGTGTCAGCCAGTCACTCAGCACCCCCAGAACACAGCCCCAACGGGATCACCACGAAAATGTGCCCGCCAGCCAGCAGAGCTTCCCTGGGCTGTGCTTCCAGAGAGACCTTTGCATAGGCTGAGGGGGGTGGGAACTGGGTTTACAGTCCCCCCACCGTCCCTGCCCCACGCTGTGTGTAACCTCTCCAACACAGAGTACAGTCCACAGCAGCAGAAGTGTGAGAGGAGCAGAGATGTGGGTTCATCCACAGCCCTGGACTGCAGGAGGTCACCACACCTCCACTCCTGCCTCCAGGGACCATCTCCTCACGAGGAGGAGCCCACTCTCCAGTCTCTAAGGGCTGGTCTAACGCTGGTTGCTCTGCTGCAAGGGCTAACAAAAACAGGTGCCAAGTATAAGGGTGTTGCTTCTTCTGAGGATACAAGTCAGCAGGGAACAGGATGAAGCCCATCAAGGCTTCAGGTGCCAATGGTTTTCTCTCATGCCTTGGCTTTGAGCTGGCCTTGGAAGGAAACCCTTCTCTTACAGCCTCCCTCCAGTTCTTGCCTTTCCCCTCCTACCTCTGCTGCTGTCAGTGTCTTTAATCCAGGTATTGCCCTCACTCCTGTTTCTCCCTTCCCATCCAAATAACCACCACCCCCTTTCTAAACACATTTTAATTTTTTTTGCAGATGGAAAAGCACCAGGAAAAAGATGAAAGTCCCCATCTACCCACCCAATCCCCCCTGTACCTGATTTCCTGCACGGGCTCTGGGCTGACCTCGATGCTTTCTCCAAAAAACACTGGGTACATTCGAGGCCTCACCTCTGGCACGGATGGGTTCAGGAGCAGGTAAGGCATCTGCAGGGAATGAAGAGCACAGCAAGTGTTGGGACACAACAGATGAGGCTGGCACAGTTCATAATGTGCTATGGCTGGGAGCTGAGCAGCCAGCAGCACGTTCAGCACCAGCAGGAGACACCAGTGCCTCCAACCTTGCTGAACTAGGTCCTCTCAGAGTCCTGTGGGAGACACTGCAGGTGACAAGCTCTTTGGCAATGAGAAAAGGAGACTGTGGCAGCATCAGGACCAGCTTTGTTCCATGCAAGCTAAGCTCATCCTGCTTGCACTCCCAGCATCACTCAGCTCCCCTCACAGTCCCCACCTTTCCCAGGTTTCTGGAGCCTTGATGTTGCCTTCACTTTTTTGAATTAACCAGTCTAACAAGGACTCCAAGTGCTCCAAGTCTGATGTAACAGAGAGCTGGCCTAAGTCTGCTGACTTACAGGGTGTAGGTCTACTTAAGTGAGATATGTGTATATATTTTTATACACAGATGCTGAAAATACTGTATCCCTTGCAACAATCCAGCAGGAGAAGTGGTAGACCTGCTGCTGCTGGAGTCTCCATGCCAGTGGCTGTCATGGTCCAAGGGATGTTCCTGTTAACCATGCACAACTGAGGAGGGGGTGAGACACAGGGGCACCTTGTGGCCTCTGCAATGCAGGAAACCAGCTTCAAGCCAGGACTTTTTACTGAATGGAGCTGCTCCAATTCATGACACTGAAAACTGGATTTTTAAGCCTAATTACACCCTGAAGTTACTTGCTCAGACAAACTGTCACAGTCCAGACTAGGCTCCTCTGGCCACCACAAAAATGAGTAATCCCACTCATCTATACTGGAGTGCTCTTGAACATCAGTTCCCACATCTGGGGATCCTGTGTCTGGTGTCTGGACCAAGCCCAGCAGCTAATTAAAAACCTAATCCTGCCCTCCTGGAAAAAAATTCACTGCAGGTTTTGGTCCCTGTCACCACTTTTCTGCCAGCAGCAATTTATGACACACAAGGACACAGGATCACTTTAAAGGAGATGGCAAGCAGCCCCTGTACAGGGTTGAAAGGTCTCTAGATGGCTGAAAAACTCATGGATTTTCTCCACTTTCCACCACGCACAGGCCATATGTGTACCTAAGATCATCTCAGGACTCACAGAATCTACTCATGGTAGCTGAGGACAGAGCTCTTGTATTGGCTTGTTCTTCCCATGCCACTCCTCTCCAGCTTCCCCAGCACCTTCTGGTTGGGTAGTACAGGAGGGAAGGCTGGAGCTGTGACCTGGCTCCTACTGGCAGTGCTGGGTAAGAGGTACTGCAGCTTGTGTCCCACCATGTACAACCTGCAGGTCCCTGGATGCTCAGCAGGTTTCCCCTCAAGCTGCTGTTATCACCATCCCTGGATGTGTTTAACAGTCACAGTGTGCTTAGGGGCATGGTTTAGCAATGGACTTGGTGGAGTGAGGATAATGGCTGGACTTGACAATCTTAAAGGTCTTTTCCAACCTAAATGATTCTATGATCCAAACTGGCAGAAAAACTCTATTGAGTCCACTCAAGAGCATCAGCTCCCACTAGATGAGGTCCAATTTTCTCTTGTGGCTTGGGCTTTCTGCCTTAGACTAAAGCAAAAAAATGTCATTGCTTTGTCTGAATTCTCTAAGCCCTTCAATTCTGTGTCCCAAAGCCACAAAGCTGTTTACTCTTTCCATACTGAAATATCTCTGCACTATACTACTGTGTTAAAGGGCACAGTAAAATGGCCAACCCCTCTTTTTGATTCACTATTTCTGTTCCATTGTCCAAAAAAGGACAGTATTTGCATAGGTGTGGGGGGGCTGGAAAAAAAGCTGTGTTCACCCTCACTACCAAACACTGGCCAAAAGGCAAAGTTCATTCCTGGATTGCTTTCAACACTCTTGACAGGGGAGGGCAAGGGCAGCCCTTCTGGTCGTAAATAAAGCTCTTTGCTTCTGAAATGTGAATTGTTTAGATCAGACAAGCCTTAGTTCACAAGGGTGCAGATCTCCAGCTTTTAACAGTCTGCACATGGCCAGGGTTCTTTCTAAAGACATCTTGTACATGAGGAGGAGTTCATTTGGATGCAGGAGTCAAACACCATGTGCCTGTGCATTCCTGGGCTCTGCCAACAGCAGGCAAGCTGGATTTTTGGGGGTTCACCTGCAAAGAGATGCAGCTGGCTTTAACTGGGGAAGGAAGAAAGGCTGGGGATACCTGTCTCACCTCCAAGAGAGACTGTTGTCTTTCTCTTCATACTCCTGTGGCCATACCTGACCTCAGCAAAACTGCAGCTGAGAACCTGCCCTCTTTTTTTACACAGTGCCCACATAAAGAGAGGTCTTGGGAAGCCTTTGTGATGCTCACCTCAGCTGGTTGTCTCTGAGCAACAGTTCTCTTTGAGAGTAACCAGCAAATCAGTGGTTTGCTTCTTTCCTCTAACAGGTAAAATAAGTCACAGCCACCAAAGAGTTTCAGACTCTGGTACTAATCACCCAAAAGGTGGAGGGGCAGAACAGAACTGGGAAAGATTTTCTGTCCCAGCTTCTAAACAACAGATATTTTCAGGCCATGCTGCCAAACCTGACTGCAAACTTGGATAATCAGGAAAATAAAAGAAAAAGGTGGTAACACTGATCTGAGCCACACAGGCACCCCAATGTTGTCTTACTGTGAGCTTAGCCTACAGGAGTATTATTTACTTACTGGCCAGGGAGAAGTGAAGAGTGGGTGAAAGGGGACAGCTGTAAATGAAGCTGTTTTTCAGATGCACACTAGCTTGCTACAATGGCAAATAATAAATTTGGATGGGTGGTAACCATGAGCTTCTTTGCTGCATTAACGCAGCAGAAATCCAGATTTCTTAACAGCTCCACAAAGGCATCTGCAAAGTGCAGTTTTAAAGAAGCCCTTTCAGGGCTTCCAGGCAAACAAGCCTTCACACTTCTTGCTAACATATGCTGACACTGAGTGTGCTCTGAACAGCTCTAGAGAATTTGGTGAGGGCAGGATTAAGTCTTCCCCAGGTTAGCTCAGGATGGAGCAGTGATGAGGCTGTTGCCATCGTTGGCTATAGTTTACCTTGCTCTGAGCAGGGAGGGGTGACAAAAGGCATTTCATAATTCATTTCATATGCTGTAAACAAGCATCAGCTTCAAACCTGCAGGCTGTGCTTGATTAATTTAGAAAGCTGGGACAATTACAGACACTGGCAAGCCAAAGCCAGCAACTCCTACCACGCATCAGAGACCATTACAGTTTCACACTCATCTACCACGAGCTGCTGCAGGTCAGAAAACTTGAGGTGACCTGGAAGTCTGTGCATGGAAGATGTAAATAACTTAAAAAGCACAGTCTAAAAACAGAGCTCTCTGCTAAGACCCTGCAGTCTGCTCACCAAACAAGCAACTGAACTGCTCTGCACAGAGCAGAAGGGTCACTGAACACCAGGCACGGGTTTTACGTAGCAGCCACTGAAAGGCACTTCAGATGACATTTTATTTCACCTCCAGTGATGTTCTGAAATATCTGCTCCCACATCTCACCTGGAGCTGAGAAGCAAGGCACAAGGGATACGAGCTTTCCAAAAGATTTGTCTTTGGGGCTGAAATGTTATATGCTTGGCACGTGTCAAAAGCTGGCTTTTTGGCAAGGGTTTGACACTGGCTCCTTCCAATCTGTTTTAAGGTAGAAATACAACAAAAATGTTCTGCCTGTCAGAAAAAAAAAAAATACTGACTCAATTCTTCTTCCTTCTGCACAGGAATGGATGAAAGAAGAGGAACACTGGAGTGCTGAGCTCCCTTGAGAAAATTATGCTCCTTGGCTGATTTCTAGCAATCACTCAGTGATCTGCAGACATTTGGCAAATAAGGTGAGTGTCTTTATTGCCCTGCACCACAGATGGGCTGGCAGGAGCAGAGCTTGTTGCACACTACTGGGGTTACTGATGGTGAAAAGGGGAAACCCCCATGTCTTTAGACCAGGCAAGTGATCCACAGTTGAGGTCTGTCTATCAAACCCTAGGGCTGCTGAGCTGGAAGGCTGTAGCTGGGACCTCATTCATCTGTCCCTAGTAACTGGAGCTGTGCTGCTGCTTATCACATGCAGCTCTGCAAGAGCCTCAGCAACTCTGTAATCTTTATGCAGGGAGAGGAGTCTGGTAGTCCAGGAAGGTTGAGGAGATGAAAGAGAAGCTACTGGAGGGATCAAAAAGCGAGCCCCACACGTGCATGTTATGCCCTCAGAACAGAACCAAGGTGAAAATTCAACAGTGATTGTGCCATCATTTTTAGTTCCTTTCTGGTACATAATTTGTTTCAACCAGCAAAGAGTTACAGCATTATTAAAAAGTTGAAGTGCTTTCTTGTTTGGCTGCATTTTTCCCTCTGTCTTAACTCTGATGCCTTTCAGGCATGTAACGGCCTGGGCAGCTAAACTCAGCTTTTTTCAAGTAGCACACAGATAAACACAGATAAAATTGGTTGCTGAATGGAATTCAGTCTAGAGCTAACCCACAGCACTTCCCATGGTGGTGTGTTACAGGAGGCTCTTGCCCTGGGACAGACACGTGTCCCTCAGCTCCATGTCACTGCTTCCTACCTGCCACGAAGGCCAGCTCGGTGAGTGCCTCCTGGGGGTGGTTAGAGTGCAGAACTCTGAACAACAAAAATAATACAGGGGGTAGAATAATGCTATTTTACCCCTAATAACTACCTAGAGTCAGTGGGCTCTGTTAAGATACTTCTCATTGGGGGTCACTTACAAGAATGGAAGTAGAGTTATCAAATAGTAAATAAAGATGAGGAAAGAAACGCCAGGAAACTGGCCTGAAATATACCAACGGCTCTTTAGCTTCCGAATTCCAGGCAGTAAAGCAGCAGAAGGGAAAGGAAATAAACATGAAATAAAGCCCCCAAAGCCCCTTTCCCCTGAGAGCAAGGAGGACCAGAATTGACAGACTCCTTTCGCTGCGGTGATTATGTGGGAGGCACCAAGATGTGGCGTTGGATCTCTAGGGACTGTAAGGGGAAACAGCTTTCCAAGCATCAGGGCTACAAGCAGGATAGAGCTTCCCAAATTCCCAGCTCCTAACTTCGCTGGGGCATAAGCAAATCTCTCACCACATTTTCCCACTATGGTAACATGTCAGGTCCATGAAAATGTCACTTTCCTCAGCTATTATTTACAGCTCTAATGAAAGCTCTGGCTGAGTTATTTGACACACACCTACATTCTCCACTCTAGCTGATAAGCACTATTTGTTTAACAGACCATTTATTTTCTCAACATCTTCACATATTGCACATTACGAGTAATTTATACTCCAGCCGGATGAGATTATATTTGGAGGTGATAACAGTAAATGCAGACCTCAGGTAGAAAGCAGGGCTCTTTTATTTCAAAGACTTACATCCTTCCTGCCTATCTCCCTCTTTGAGCAGGAGACGTGTGCAGCTTTCCTTGCTGTCCACGTCATGCAGGGACACAGTGGAAATGAAGCAGCTGGAAGATGCCACCCTACATACAGCCACCTTTTTCCAGGCAGATGATGAGACCCCTCTGACTGTTTCCCTGATCTGCCCAGCAGGGACATCTGGCATGGTCTGGAGGTGAGGAGAGGCCCAGAGCCATTCCCCCTCCTCTCTGGCCAGCACTTAACCAAGGAGGAAGAGGAGCAGGTCTGTGGTCAGAACTGGATGGGGCTGTGGGACAGGGGACAGCCAGGTGGGGTTTGGCTTTGCCAGTCAGACTGAAACCACCACCCATCCCTGCCCAGGGGAATTCCTGCAGGATCCCACCCCATGTGAGTGGTTCAGAAGTGGGTCAGGATGCCTGGCTGCAAATGCCAAGCCCCAAGGCGTGCTCTGCTCCTGTGCCAGGTGGGTGCTGTGCTCCCCACACCAGCCTGGGGCCTTCCCCAGAGCTGCTGGGACCCACAGGGGCCTGGAGAGGCATGACACTGCTTCATGCACAGCGTGCCTCAGGTTGGGGTGCTGGGCCTTTCTCTCACACGTGCTTTCACTGGAGGTGTTGCTGGGTCTGGAAGTCACATACTGCCTGGAAACCCTTTGATGCTCATGTTCCTCACCCAGCCCCACAACAGAGTCCCCCTTCCTGGGGCACTGTCAGTGTAGGATGAGCTGCTGGTCTGTGGCACAAGGACTATTCAAAATTCAGCATGTCATGAAGAGGGGTTCTGACTTTGTGCCTTTTTTGGTTTTTTTACTATCAATCAGCCATACATCCAACAAGGCAGGCAGCACGCTGACCTGGCCCCCTTTGCTGGGACCATGAGGCAAAGGCTCTGCCAAGGGGCAAGGTGTCCTCCTCCTCCACACTTGAGATGAAGCTGGAATCTCCTCCCACCACACAAGACTAATTCTGGCACCACAACGTTGTCCAACACAGGTCCTGAATGTAAGTAGAAATTCCCTGTGTGGGGCATTCATCTGACAGCTGGTCCATTGGGATATAGTCCCACAGAAGGCCATGCTCAGTGAGGAAGGCTGAATGCACAAATACTTAAGTCTTTCAAACAAAAAGGAACTCTTTGCAATGGCAACAGTGTTGGGAAGGGACAAGAAGTTTGCTGCTTCTAGAAGGCATGACTGATAGTTCTGCCAATGAATGTGATCCTGATCTCCCCTAATATCTACTGGGAGTTTGGCTATTGAAAGCTAAGCACTTATTTCAGCACAGCCCAAAAGCAGCTTTTCTAGCCTAAAGCCATAGCCCAGGGCAAAACCAGGGAAAACTCTTAGGCAGATCTGGCTACTTTGATGTCATTTCATTCCCTACCCTTCCCGCAATTGCTTCTTTGTGGGTCGTATTGGAGATTTGTTTCATTGTATTTATGTTCCTTCTGGCCCAGCATTACACACAAAGCCTAGAGAATTCTGTTACCCAAGTCCTAAGAATCAATTTAACCATGTTTCAGATTTAAAATGCAGAACTAGGTAAAAGTCACCTTCTCTTTTCATTAGGATATTTGCACTTAAGCACAAAACAATTGACAAATTCCCTGCATGGACTTTATTTGAAGAAATAAAGCCAATTTCTCCTGAGCTGCAAGTAAAATGAAAAAAAAAAAAAAAGAGTCCCTAAATGGTGTTGAACTTGTGGTATTTATGACTCTGGCCCTAAATTGCCTTTCATATTTTCTTGGATCCCCAAGCTGTAGCCAAATTGGCTGGTTAAATGTGAATAAATGGTGCATTGTCTTTGAAACAAAGTTGTGCTTATTAAAGGGAAGAGAGTTTACTTTTTCGGAGTCACAGTTAATAACACAAAGCAGAGAGAGCACACATTTTACACGGAAGAAAGTCTTCGACAAGGGCACGCAGTCCCCTTGTAGCCTCTCTGAGAAGAGCTGTCCTAGAGCAGGAATATTCTTCAACATATTTGTGAAGCCAGAGCAAAAGAGCTGACTGCAAAAGAACACAACTTTGAGAGGTCTGCAGTAAGGACTAGCATGAAATGCTTCCCACAGATCCGGAATTTTGTTTTCTTCACCTGACAGCAATTTATTGTAACTGTATGTACCAGAATTTTGGCCATTAGTGATTGAGCTTACATATGGTTTTATAGGAGTGCAGCACAAAGAGCAGGGGCTGCATTCCTGGCTCTGTCACGTTTATAAGCCAAACAAACTCTAATATCAGAGGTGGTTAAGGCAGGCATGCCTTGGTGTGCAAAGAGCTGCAATTACTGATTTGCCAATTCTGCATGCTCTGATGAACAGCAGAGCGGCCGAGTTAAACAGAAGCACATTCATGGATTGCATAATTGCTCAGAGATCTGCAAGTTCTTGTTAAATGGCAAGATTAAAGCTAATTAGACACTGAAATTTAGAAGTATGAAGCAAGCAATTCTCTTTGTAGTTTTCCTGCTTTCTTAATAACAGCTGCGAGTGCAGCATTTGCAGGGTAGAAATGAGGAGAAGTGAAACTCTGGAACAGTCAAATAGAGTCAAAGTTCCTATTTACCTCCTTGCCTTGCAGAGTACCACACAGAGTTAAAGAGCACCCCAAATAATACAGGCAAACTGGTTTCCACAACCTTCTGTACCTGCTGGGGGCATGGAAAGACCCACAATGTATGGAAGCCATACTCTAGGAGCAGGAGCCCAGGGCTACCTACCCGTGCTGTTGCAATGTGCTATAAAATTTGGAAAACACCTACAGTGTGAGTTCCTTTGAAATGTGCAAGATGTTCATGACCAAAAATAATGGGAGAACTTAATTTTGCCTTTCACAGATCACAGGAAGAACTTTTTTTCCCCATAGGAGTCAAGCACTAAAACTCTTGGTCCTAAAAGCCCAAGAGCTGAGTAGGTTTTTCTCAAGCTCTTTCATCTTCAGTATCTCAGGGATTTTTTAGGAGGAGTGGTGGCCAACTGTCACTACTGGAACAGAGGCTGTCAAGTCCCCATTACAGAGCTTTGCAGCACCTCCACCCCAGCTGTTTTCTGGTCCAGCAAGCTTTCATTCATCCTCCTCCCACATTTTATTTTACAAATACATAGCAACAGTCAGTCCTGCCAAATCAGAGGCGTATAGGTAACTCTTTGAGTACATAAACAGTCCCATCAAGGTGGCACACACGCCCAGGCATCTGCAGGTAAGGCTGGAGCCACAGCATTAGTGGTTTTGAGATTTGATTTTCATAATTAACACCTCACACCCTACCCAGCGTAGCCTGGTGAGAAGGAGTCATTGTTCATGGGGAAGGTTTTGGCATGTTTGGGAGTAAAAGGCAGTTTTCAATAATATGCTAGAAGAGCCTTAGAACTTGAAAAAATAAATGAGGGTGTGAGAAGTCACTGCAAAATGTCTCTACCAGGAAGAAGTCTGAGTTGTTACTAATCCACAGGTAGATATTTGATTCCCATAGAAAGATTTGTGCTGCATTTTTTATTCCGTATAGAATCCAGTTAACTATGTTGAATACACCTACAAGTGTCTTTTATAGATGTTAGAAAAAAAAAAATTTGAAAGATCCCTGGGGAAGACTTTTCATCGTCCTTTAAAAACCTCCACCACCATTGCTTATGCTCTGAACTTTGTGTTTTAAAAACAGCTTTTATAGCTAAAGGGATAGAAATAAAATAAAGCACAATAGTCATAATAAATCTACCCAAATCCTACTCCACAGTCAACCGCTTCACTGGCACTGTGTCAGGCTAACCCAAATCTACAGTGCTACTGCCAGCCGACCGAGCTTACAAACCACTAACCCT
>NW_008608415.1:0-2200 GCF_000691845.1 Merops nubicus
TCCTCCAGTCACCAGGGACTTTGCCTGGCCGCCAGGACTTTTCAAATATCACGGACGGTGGCTTGGCAACTGCATCAGCCAATTCCTTTAGTACTCTGGGGTGCACCTCATCAGGGCCCACGGACTTGTGAATGTTAAGGCTCCTCAGACACTCAAGAACCTTGTCCTTGCTGACTGTGGGAGGGGCTTTGTCTGGCTGGTCCCCATCTCACGGGCCATCCACCTGAGAGCTGCAAGGAGAGAAGTTGCCATTAAAGACTGAGACAAAAAACTTGTTCAGGACCTCGGCTCTCTCCTCATCTGTTCTTAGTAATCCTCCATTATTATCCATCTCTACAGGGGTTCCTTAGTCTGACCCTCATCAGCTCGTGTGAGTTCTCTGTGCAGGGCAGCTGGAATCGTTTTGGAGGCTATAATGAAGTGGATGAGGAGTAATGTGATTCACTCTTCTGCCTTGTTTGTAAGCTGCAACTTGAAACCAGCTGTAACATGCCCTTCCTGACTCGTGTGTTGTAGGCTTCAGGTGTCCTATAATCCCAGTGTATTTCTTGGAGTGGTTTCTAGAGGAACAGGAATTCAAAAATCCCCTAATGATTTGAGGTTCCGCTTTACAAAAAAAAGGAATTCCTCTAAACTTCCTATCATGCCACTGATCTAGATGTTAAAGGAGCTAGAACTTGGCCATATGAAGGCTGCTGTGTGAAAATCAACAGCACATATTGCTCAATTCATTTGTTAATAAAAATTCACTAAGACTACTAGTACATGTTTCTTTGTCACTTTGCTTTGGACATCAATAAAATTTTGCTAGGGCTAGCAGAGTTAAAGCAAGTGCTGGTATTGAAGTGTGTTTAGTTGCAGCCTTAGTATGAGTGTGGAAACATCTATGTTAAAATTCAGAATAGAATTAAGAACAGAAAATTTTGCTCCAATTATCATGGAACATATCATCTCCCATTCCATGCCAAGTAACGTGGTACAGTGATGTGCATCTCTGCTGCATTCCGTGTAATACGGTATCACAGAATAGCCCAGGCTGGATAGGACCTTGAGAGATCATCTGGTCCAACCTTCTGTGGCAAAGGGAGACTACATGAGATTATACAAACTCCATCCTTGCCAAATTCCTCTTATCTAATAGGCTAAAATTGTAGTAGGAGGGGTAGTACAAAAGACCCCCAGAAGAGTGTCCTTGCCCATGGCACAAGGGTGGGAACTAGGTGACCTTTAAGGTCCCTTCCAACCCAAACTATTCTATGATTCTAAGAGGGGAAAAAAAGCCACCAGGCCTTTCTATTTTTGCGTTCCTGGGAGATGTCTTTTTGAAGAGCAAAGAGCAAGCAAAATGTACTGCTGTGGTGCTGCCCAATTTTTGCAGCTGATGTGCTTACCAATATTTTATTGTTGCTGTTTTTTTTCCATGTGTTATGTGGTAACAGCAGTGGTTTGGGATTTGTGGTAATCTGTGTCAGTGGTTGGATAGGTGATCTGGTTGTTCTTTTGCTGATCTCCCAGCCCCAGCCTCTCTGCCTCTTTTTCCCTTCCCATATCAGTGGTCATTCTGCTGCAGCTTCCAGGGTTGGTGGTGGTGAGAGTGAGTTGGTGGTGGTTTGCTTTACAAATGCAGGTGTCAACAGTGGCCATATGCTCCTGTACTCTCACAGTGAAAGTGAGAATTCAGATTTATCACCATGACAACATTCTCCTGTATTGCAAATTCCTTAAAAGTCTGTGCCATCAGTGCAGTGCTAGCTGCTCCTGCAGCTGGCAAAACACCTTGTGGCTTCTATTGTTTTGTCACCAGCAAGGTAATTAACTGTGTTCTCATTGCTTTTACCTTGTTTTTGGCTGCTTTCAGTGTAATCCCCACTAAATCTTTCTTCCTACTGTTGTTAGAAGTTTTGCTTGTTAGCCCTGCTTAAGAAAGGCCCAGCTGTGGATGCTGGCAGCTGACCTGAAGATGTTTTCTAGATAGTGTTTCAAATGTATTTGGTTAAGTTCCAACAAGGAAAAGTCCTTTGTGTTTAGAGTTCCATCATAGTTCCTAACAATTAGAAAGTAGAACCGTCAAGTGAACACTGAGTGTACCTGGTGTTGCTGCACCTTCAGTGTTATGTGTGATTTAGTCATGGTGAGGACTGATTGTATATCGGTTGCAAGGTGAAATGCTGGATTTGAACCCCGAGCCCTGAATTCAGGC
>NW_008608416.1:0-4272 GCF_000691845.1 Merops nubicus
GGGATTCAGGGTGTGCCTCCCGGCACCGTTGCCTCCGGTCCCGCGTCCTCGGCTTCGTGATTCAGCATTTCTGCCCGGAGCTCTATGGGACGGGGTCGGGGTCCCAGGCACCCCCGGCCCGGCGGAGGAGAGGAGCGGTGAGGAGCCGCTGCGGGGGAGCCCGCCGCTCTCACGGGGGGCGCCGCGCTTTCCTCGCCGTGCGGGAACAGGTGGCGGCTCTTCCCCGGGCTGCCGGGAGATAGACGGGAAAACGGGGCTTTCGGAAAGCTCTCTTGACTGAGGAGGGTGTTCAGTTTGAAGTCCCCGTGAGTTCCTCCTCCGCTTTATCTCCGGCGTGTTTCTTTACAGTTGAATGCTCGTGCCAGAAAGTTGCCCGGCTCTGTTTTGAAGCAGGCCCGTAGGCATCCCTACCTTTCTTTTTAACGGCAAGCGAAGGGGTCTGCCTCAAGGGTGCTGCACCTTCTTGCAGCCAGCCTGGCAGCTGGAAGCTTCGCGTGTCAGTCACGGAGTTCCCCGCCAGCCTCGCCGGATTCAGATGTTCCCTGCATACCGGGTAGAGTTGTTGAGGGAGAGTTTGGGCTTCACAGGAATAAAGAGAAGTTGAGTAGCGGCAAAGTAACTGACAGCTACCACCTCTAATCCTAGAAGAAAAACCCAGATGCCTGTGTCTCCGAGAATAATTTGTAGCAGATGAGCTTAGTTGTAATTCACACTGCTTGTGGTTCTTTCCATTAGACTGTTCTTTCTATAATTTATTCTGAAGGAAAATAAGTGATGGTGAAAGTTTACCACATTTTAGTACTTGAAAATATGCGAGTGTTTGCAGGGAACTGTGCTGAAGAACAAGTGTAGCTGGGTGATGTTTAGCACCAGGGTCCTGTTCCTTAGGTGATCAGCAGATGCTTGTTACGGACCTATAGCAGGTATAGGGAATAAACTATATAGCCGGTGGCAAGTATGCCAGGAGGAGGTGTTACTGGAACCTGGTTGACTCTGCTAATTAACTATTCATTAAAATGCATGATTTATAAATAACATTTCATGAACCATGTGAAAATTTTGTGTTTCTTTGAGGCAAGAGCAGTTTTGGGGAAAGCAGCATCCCTTTGGCACTTCCATGGAGCACTTGCTTCCCTTGGGTTGGAAGGCTGGGCTTGGATCTGGTATTGGCTCTATGGGGAAGTGAGGCTGGATGGGCATGGGCTGGCATATCCCCAGCAGAGCTAAAACAGAGAGCACAGACCCTTGTAAACTGGATTGTTTAGGACAAGTTTTTACCTTCTCCTTGAAGGGGGTCTCAGCAGGTGTGTGTAGAGAGCTGCAGAGATGTCACTGCCTACATGGCGGAGCCTCTTTGTGCACACTGAGTGCCCTCTCCATCGGGTGTTCAGCCAAACTGTTACAGTTTGGGGAGCTGGCTGATTAGTCCTTTCCTCCAACAATACATCTGGGAGTCATCTGAGAGGTGAGTGAACCTGCATGTGTCACCACTGACCATATTGCATGCGGTACTGATGCCAGACGTGGCCTCCTAGATGAGGTTGCAGGATTGAGGTTACGTTATGCTAATTAGCAAAAGAATCTTAAACTTTAATAACGGAATGGAAACTAAACGCTTTAGTTCCCATTTATACGCCTTGACTCTGACTGGGTTTTGCCTTCGCTAGTTAAAGCATGTTGGGGGGGTTGTAAAAAAAAAAAAAAAATTTCTATCTCCATCTAGTCCTTTTTGGAAATTAGTAAGACTGATTTTGTAAGTGACGTTTCATCCTCAAGTGCTCATAGTAACCATACAGCTAACACAAAGGGTCAAAGGCAGAGCCATTTGTTCACCACTTGGCAATGCGTTTGACATGGGGAAGGAATCGTTTATCTTCCATGGCTGCAGAGGAAGATTATTTCCACCGTGTCCCAGTTATCCTTCCTGCCCTCCTGTGTCCACGTTCTTCTCATTTGGTTTCTGCCGGTAGGGTGTCAGAGGAAGATGTTAAGGTCTGGGTGGGGTGGATCCTCCAAGCCCAGCGCTTCCAAAGAGGCTGCAGGGAGCTTTTGCCTAGCGATGCTGAGCCGGTGGCAGAGCCGTGCTCTGCCTGCCTGAGCTCTGACGTGCTTTGCAAGATCTTGCTGAGGAAGGGAAGGGGGACAAAAGTACTCTGGTCTCTGTTTTTTCTTGTATGTGCTTGTTTTATTCCATTTCTTGTTTTGCTAATTTGGTCAAATCCAAGGCATTTTAACAGTAGCATGATTCTTTATACCTGCCTAGTAGCTCTGTTTCTGTTTCATGAAACTTTCATCTGGAAAGGCTTGTTTTGAGTCTTGCTGTACTAAGATTAAAAATCTGTGAGATCTTCAAACTGCATGCCCAGAACAGATGTGAAGGGTGGGATGGAATTTATATCTACAGATCCATCAATCTACAGAAACTTTGTCTCAGTCGCTTTTCTGTCTTTGTGGCTGTGAAAGTAAGAGGAAGGACTCGTGATGCCCTGTGGACTTTTCATTAGATTGAGCATATCCTACGTATGTGCTACGTATTCCTGAAGTGATCTCAATTAAAAAAATTTATCACCAATCTGTCAGAAAAATCTGAAGCAGGCATTGCTGAAATTTTGTAACAGGAGTTCAGTGTCCCTGAAAAATTGGAAATCTTAAGTGACAGTCCTCATTCCAGTAGGCTAATGCTCTGGAGCCAAATAGTGAAAAGAACTCACGTATTTGACATTATTCACACAGGATCTGTCAGTATGAATGATCAGAGGAAAATAGGAGTGGCCCATGTTGCTGGAACCGTTAAGAAAAACTTAAAATATTCACAGAACTGTTGCATCGTTTTGCGTGGGTTAATGTCTGAAGAGGAAAACCTGCACATGGACTGTTGAAATAACTAATGTTTGCTTTTTGTCTTTGAACTTCTTTCACCCCTTCTCTTGCCTTCAATAAGAGTGTTAAAACTAGTTGGTTCAGAAACATTCCTATTATGTGTGGGTGCTAGGTGACAGGTCTAGCACAACTCATCTGCACAGGAGCTGAGATGGTAGGCAATGGTTTTTGCTTAGTCTTTAGCAAAAAAAATCTGTATGCTCTCTTCTCCAATTCCTGTCCATCAGAGGTGTTTACCTGCAGCTATTTACTTCTCCCAGAAGTGATTAAATTATTTTCTAAAGAAGATGGCTTTTTGAACTCAAGATGTACTGTTTCTTGGTGTATTCCCTATAAAATGTTAAGATGAAGGGTAGAGAGGGGGAAAAAAAGTGAATTGCCACCTCTGTAATTCACTCAGGATTTTATATCTAAACCGGGTGCTTTCTATCTTACACCTTGTCTCCACTAACAGAAGTTCGATAAATCATTTATTCTCCCAGTAGCACTTAAGTTATTTGTTGGTTCCAGTGGCTTTGCAAAAATACTTCTCAACTGTTGAAGCAGAAGGTGTGATCTTTGGTGCCGTCTCCCTCCCTCTTTCTCTCCTTCTCTGCCAAATCCCCATTTAGATAGGTTTTTCAGCCTAGAAACAAAGAGGTGATGGAGGTTTTATGTAGTCAGTAATGCAGCAGACTTAGCCTGAAGGTGTGCAGTGGAAATTACAAGAATCAAGCCTTTTAAAAAACCCTGATGCCAAGATGTAAAGACTCTTCATCAGAGATCAGCCTGCTGGTTTTGCAGGTGGTTGAGAAGTGAAGGCCCTGCCTGCTCAGCCTCTTTGGTAGCACGATGGAGAGCACTGCTGAAGGAGATGCTGGTGAGGGAGGTGCCTCAGGTGACACTTGACTGGGTGAAAAGAAAAAGGTAGTGACAGGTCTAGCCCATGTAGCCATGGCAGAGATTCAGAAGGATCACACTGGACAGAGAAGCACAGGAGATGCTTGGATTTTCCTTGAAGGAGGTGGAAGTGACTATCCACTGGGAATGTGCCTGGCTCCACGGGAAGGATGTAAGAGCATCCACTCCAGCTGCTACTGGGTGGCTTTGCTGGCGCAGGGGGAGAGGAGCTGGGGAAGACAAACTGTAAAGGGCAATGCAAGTCTCTCACCACAAAAGATGCTGACACACAGTTTGTGAACGGAGCCATCCTACTAGTACTCCATCTGGAAAAAATTGAGGAAAAGATAAATTGAAAAGTCCAAGCTGTGCCTGGCTGCTGACTGCAGGATGGATGGCTCTGCAGGTCTGCCCACCGAGGCTGCCAGCCAGTGATGGCTTAGGTACGTGTATGTCTAGGAAGTAAATGGGACCCTTCAGCAGCGGGTCACTATTCTGTGGGGGCACTGGACG
>NW_008608416.1:4303-12728 GCF_000691845.1 Merops nubicus
GCACTGAGAACCTAATACAAGACTACCCATGGCTTTGGATCTAAGCCTTAAGTGACTGTGAGCTTGGATAAGATGTAAATACGTAGCCAAAGAGAGGATTAATTAAATAATTCACTGCCAACCTTCTGATCTATCTATCTGCTTACGGCAGATCCTTCTGTTTTTTCAGCTGTATCAGTGGCATGAGTTTCAAGGACAGGGAGCTTAAGAAAACCAAAACAAACCCAGGAAGAAAGAGAAGACCATAGATTTTATTTGTTCTTGATTTAATGCTATATTACAGTTTGACATCACAAGGTAATACAGTGGAGCTATAATGTGTCAGGTTAAATACGTAGTGCACAAGTATTTTCTGCGCTCTGTACATCTATATTAGAGCAATATCACAATGTTTATGGTTGTGTCAGTGTTTCTCCAGCACAGCTTAGTCTAATATTTCTACCCCAGCTATAGCAATCAGTCTCCATACTGATATTGTGATACCTGCCATGAAATTGATACAGTACTGGTGCAGCCACACCAGGCAAGGTGGAGATTGTGAAGAGAGGCTGTTGCTTTTATTGTCTGGTTGTGTTATAGTTGGACTATATGGACACATTTCTAGGCATAGAGCAGAGTGCCTTGATGCCATTTCAGGTCTGGGAAAGGGTACATGTGCCTCAAAGCTTGTTTTTCCCCAGTTCCAGGTGCACAGAGGTGTGTTGTCCCTGTCCTCCCCACCCCCAAATGGAATTTTCATAGCAGGTGTCTGATGGTTTTGCTTGTAGGTTTGGGCTGTGTGTCTCTAGAGGGACTGGCAGGGTTGCTTGCACTCCCTGGAAGGACAGGACTCATGGGGAGGGTCGGGGGAAATCCCTGCGCAGGGAGGTAGGGTACAGACCTGGCTGGGGTCTTCTGCGGTGCTTGCAGCTGAGCCCAGAGTTATCTGCCAAGGAGAAAAGGTGTCTCCAAAACATGTAGGACTTCTAGCTAGTCACAACTTTTTCTTGGTCCTTAATACTTAAGAAAATTTGTCTGTTTCTTGCATTATAATCCTTTTATTATGGGGGGAAGAGCTCACTAAAAAGTTCAGTCAGGTTCTCCCAAGAGACTTGGCTGAAGTGAATCCAGTCATGCCTATGTTTGCTTCTTGCTTAAGTGGTGTTTTGTCTCTATTTAATGGTTACCAATTTCTGGGGATTTTCTCTCATCTGTCCTATTCCTTTTGCACTGTTGTCAAACTTAATTTTCTTTTGTGGCCTTTTACCCAAAAGGCTCAGTTTTCAACCAACCTTCTTCCCTACAGGAGCATCGCTGTCAATACTCTTTAGACTCCATGAAAATAAAGTGCTCTGGCTGCTGCTGGTTAGCTAAAGGCATTTCTCTGCATTTACTCTCTCTGTTTCTGACTGCTTTCCTAGGCTTTGTCATTTATTGTCTCAGACTTAAAAAAAAAAGGGGGAAAACAAACAAAAAAAGGATGTTTTCTTTTCACTCACTATACTTGTTTTTTCTTTGTTTATGTATAAATGAAAATGGCACTTCCTTCATGGTTTGGAGCTTGAGCTGAAAAATTGCCCAACTTACTTCAAGTTTGGTGGAAAACTTTAGTACCCAGTTTGAAATACTGTCTTCACTAGGCCTAATAACTTTAGGTTGGATTTCTTTTAGCATTGTTTTCTCTTCCTGATGAGTGACACTTCAAGCTTGGTTCTTAATGACATCTGATCTCTTTCTTTTTCTGCAATTGGAATAAGACTTCTTGGTGGCTGCTGAAGAGTTTTGCAAGATGTTTGTTTCTTTCAGGGCATTGCTCTTGCTGAGATGCTACGCAAAAAAATTTGAAGACAAACTCTTTTGTTCAAAATCTAGGTTAAAATGATGCCTGGTTTGTCAGTTTGTAAATTGCTATCATCTGACTTTTTTTAATTTTCCGAGGCCCTTTGTGGAGGCAAATCTAAAACCATGTAAATGATGCTTTTGGTATTCTTAACTCAGGAGTGATCATCAAAATGTGCTTTCTAGGGCTTCACTAGAACTTCCCTGGCAAATCTGACGCTTCCTAGGTGCTGCTGCTTCCCAGTCTAATAGTGATTTTTGTTTTCTTTAGCTGACCATGCTGGAAAGCAATAACCTGATTTGAATGCCAGCACTTAAGTAGTGCTCTTCTAAGTGATGACTGTTGTGCTCTAAGGGAATTGCTATAGCTTAGGAATTGATACAGCCTCTCTCTTCTAACCTGTCCTGTTATAGCAAATCAACTAACAAACCATTTAAGCCTTATTGCCCATTTAATTCTGTGGCATTGTACTGTACAATGAAGAGATTATCAGCACAAAGTGCTGTTGCAAGGTGGTGGAAACTCTGCCCTGCTTGTGCTGGCAATTGCATGAATACTGCTGCAAATGGGGCTTTCTTTGTTTTTTAACTGCTACAGGTTTTTCATTAATCCTTGAGCTCTTTCCACATAGAGCTTTAACCGTTATTGCCAATGATGCAGCTGCACTACTTTTTTGAGTGCAAATGCTCATTTTCTTGGCACGCAGTAGATGCATCTGTGGAGTTTAGAAGGAGATTGCACCATGCACTGAAATTGGGCATTAGTTTGCATAAAGTTAGCTATATATACCGCACAATTCCAAAAGGAAGGGAAGATCGCAGGAAACGTAATCTGTCCTTCTATGTTAGGGTAACTTTTATAAATCTGCATGTGAGCCTTCCTCTGTAAAACTATGGGGGTTTTATGAGGTATGGGATGCTCTGAGACTTTCCATTAAGTGTTACTGGCTATAACAAATTACCATTATTATCCTGTGCATTTCTATTTTGTAACATGTTGTGGGTTTTGTTAGTCTTTTGAAAATAATAAAACAGATTAAAATAAACAAGAGCTGCCCAGGGATAATAACAAAGTCTGTAAAAAGAGAAACTCTCCAATTACGGTTTACAGTATTATTAAATCATAAGAGGCCTTAAAAAAAGCTTGAATGAGTCTGCACATGTACAAGTAGTTAAAAAAACACTATACTAGAGCCTGGGGGTGCTGATGGTGATATACTGTAACTGGACAAAAGAAGTTCATTCTTTTGTGGCATGGATCCCTTTACTTCTCGGCCTGTGAGTATGAAGTCACCAAATCAAACTTTCCAGGACCTCTGTATGGGGAATTGCTTATCTGAGGAGATGTGTCCCTGTCTGACTTACCCACAGGAGTAAGTACCTGTGGCTTGAGGGTAGCAGGGGGCACCATCCTTGTTCTACAAAAGCCATTCTTCAAACAAGGTGGCTGTGCTGGGGGGAGGAAGGGCAAGTGGTTAACTGAGGGTGCTGATAGATGTTGCTTATTCTTTTAAGAGCAAGAGTGATTCGCTTTCTTCTAGAGAGTTCTTCTACAAGCTATACTTGGTGGATCTTCAACACCTGGTGCCTGTGAAACTCTTTCTGAGAGTAGAGTAATTCCTTTTCCTAGAGTGAACATGGGAGGAATGGAAAAGCTGCTGTAGGTGGCAAGGCAAACTACACCCCTGATCCTGGGAAGCATCCATTAGCCTTAACAAAACCAAGCGATTTCTGTGTTGGGGTATATGCCTCTTATTTTGGTATACCTCCTCCTCAGCCATGTAATTTTGGCAATGCTCTGCCTTGAGTGTGAGATGCTGAACCACAGATGCTGCAACACTTGAATGCAAACACTGGTGTTGGGACAAGAGTCTCTGCTTGAATACATTTCAGTGCAGCCTTCTCTGCCCTGATGGGGCAAGTGATTGATGCTGAGATTTCTGTAGTGGGTTTTTATTTTGGTGCTGGCTTGGATGATGCTGATCAGCTCTGTTAGAAGAGACATGCCAATGCCACCTAGTATTGAGAGGCTGCTCCTTGGTATACTTCCTCTTCACCTCCCTTTTCCCTGGGCCTTTTGAGGGCTTTTGCATTTGAACTGCCATTCACCACTTCCTAGGAGGCTTACCACACTCTGCTTCCAGGGACTCTTCCAGCAGAGGTATTGAAGCAGTGCAAAATTTCTTTTCTGAGTGTTTTGTGGGCAGCTCCCCTGAGGAAAGACCCCCTTGTCTGAGATGGGGGTGTCTCCTCTTTCAAGTGTCTCTTTTCCTAGGAGTGTGGTCACTTGCTTTATTCAGCCATACATCTTTAGGATACTATTTGCAAACACCTCTCTAGTTTGGCAGGCAGTCAGTTGAAAATGCCTGGCCAGCCCAAAGCACCCGCTCTCCTAACTGTGTGCTCTACCAAGGCCGTAACATCTATCTTACAAGTTTGCTTTAGCTCAGATGGGTGTTACAGTCTTTGTGTAGAAGCCGCTGGGGGTCTTCCAGCCCACGTGATGCTGGAAGTTAGAAGTGATGGTAGTATTGGTGTCTTTGTGGCTTGTAACTTTAAAAATTTTTCCCATTTGTTGGAAAGTTTATATATGGAAATATAAGGACAACCTCCTCCTCCTTCCCCCCCTTTCCCCAGCAGATTAGTGTTGTTGCCTGACAGAACTGTTCATGAACATTATGTTGGAGAAATACCACTTCTTACTTAATTTTGAGATTCCTGTCTCTGTTTTACTTCCTTTGTTTGCTGAGCCATATGCCGTGTATAATTACTACACGACTCTATGATAATGCTGCTGGCCAGTAAATGAAGACAAGACTGAATGTCTGTAATGGTATTAAAGTTTAAGAAGGGAGAAGTCATTTTTGGTTTATCTGTCCCCTCCTGCTCTGTTTATGGAGCCCAGAAGTTGATCCATAGTCATGCTGCAGTGGAGCAAATTTGGCTTGCCATAGTAGGCTGCCTTTTTTCCCCATGGAGGTGTGAGCATGCTGGGGAGCTTTGCAAAGTTCTTGTGACTTAGATTAGAGCTGTTTGGAGCCCCAGATTTGCTCACCCGTTTGACATACAATAAATTCAACTGCTGCTAGCGTTTCAAAATCATTCTGCTGAGATTGTTTCAGGACAAAAGAATGTTTCCGTTATTGCCACGTGGCCTAATTTCTTATGACAGAGCTTTAGCAGCAAAAACCACTGGCGTGAATATAGTACCTGCACACATTCACATTGAGTGTCCATGGACCACCAAAGATGGTATTTAAAACACAAAGCGAGGCATGTTTGCAGTCAGATTTTGCTGTTTAGTGGAAGGCTTATCTGAATACTGTGGTGTTGGTATGTTTATGCTTTGTTCTGCCTTTTTTTTTTTTAAATTAAGAATACACAGGGGAACATCCAAGCTGTGAGGGCTGATGCTTTTATGTAATGATGCCATTTTCAGTCATTTACATCAGGTAACTCACAGCTTACAAGCCTTGTTGACTTGATGTTTTCCCCATAAAAGGTCATGAAGAGCACACCCTGCCTTTAGAGTAGGTGACCTGATGGGGGCAAGAAGATTCCTCCCATGTGAGGTTCTGCCTTTCTTGCCAGTAGGCCTGTTTTGCAAGATGGGAAGTGTTCAGACGTGATCCATAGAGACTAATGAGAGATTTTTCAAGCATGCTGTCAAAGGTTGTGGTTTTTTAGTGATTGATCCCTACAACTTGGCCAAATAAATAAATGAGAATCTCTCACAGTTCGTTGCATGGATTCATATAATCTGATAGCCTGAGCACTTGTCATTACTGTCCTCACCTGCCCACATCTGCTTTCTCCAGTAATCAAGTTGCCAGATAATGTTTTGGTATTTGAGGAGGTGCAGTGGTGATGACTTTGCTTTGTCCAGGTAATTTACATCCAGAAATTATTCTTTTGTATAATGAATGGGTTCTGCAGATGGTTCCTGCACATATCTGCAGGTCCCTCTGAGTGAGAACTTCAGTTCCTTTGGGGCAGGGTGGACTTGTGTTGCCCCTTGTTCCCTGCAGTGTGCTGAAACAAGATTTAGGCGAGGGGGTTCCTGCTGCTGCAGCGTATTTACAGCTGAAACTCTGGCTGTTTGTCTGTACTGCCATTTCCTGTGGTTTGTCAATCTGTGCTGGCAGAGATGAGGGAAAGTACTGCCCTGAAATGGCTTGCAGGAGTGTCCTGGTTCCATGTAAAAAGGGGTTCAGGGCAGGACCCACACGGAACAGAACTATGTACTCGCCTCTCCGCCCCTGAGAGAGAGAGACACTTTGGAAAAAAAAATGAGGTATATTGTTTAACAAGGAACAGAAAACGAAAAAGGGAGGTAAAGAAAATAATATATACAAAGATTAGGGGGAAAATACAAAAAATAAAATATACAAAACCCTCAGAAATGGTTGCAGGGTCCCACGGAGTGAAAGGACAACTTCCCTCTCCGAGCTCCAAGGCAGGAGTGAAATTAGAACCCATTTCTTGCCTCTTAGCAGTGTGGGGGAAGGGGAGGGAATACAATGGTTCACCCCCACCTGAGGTCCTCCCAGTTGCTGGAAGGTCACGTCCCCATTCCAAGCCTCAAACCACAACACAGGAGAAATGTGGGGGGAAAAAAAAAAGTCCAAACTCTTCATGTATTCTTGAAAAGCATGGACTGATGTCTTGTCAAAACATAGCTGCATCAACCTGCACTTCAAAGGCAAAGGTCAAGGCATACTAAAATCTCACTTTCCCCAAAGTCTCGGGGTTTCAGCTCTTGCCTCCACAAACACTCCAGTGGGAGCAGAGTAGGAATGCACAAGCGAGACACTGGGTCCAGTAAAGTTAGACTGGCCTGGAAAATGCAGCCCAGGACAGATAGCACTCTGTGGCTTATGAATAAGAAATGCAGAGAATACTTACAAAAAGCATATGTTGTCTGGCTCTTACAGACATACTACACCTCCTCCGTCTTACAAAAAAACTAAGGTTTTTTTGAGTAGCATCTCAATGGCTGTGCAGTTGCACTGTCTATGTTATAGGAGACCTGGAGTCTGTTAGTAACAACAGGAAGGATTACTGACACCTTTAGCGTGTTTACAGCTACATGCAAAATATTTAGATTGAATCTTCTTTTGACTGGGTGTCTTGTCTTTTGTTTTAGATTTTTCTTTTAATGTCCTTTAACATTAGTGCTTTGAAATTCCTTGTTCATATATGGAGTCTTCCCCATATAGAGGCACCATGTATACATGTGTGTGTATATATATATTTGCCCAAATGTACAGATGCAGTTAATTCTAAAGAGAACTGAATTATCTTCAACTGCATGTAAGGCAAAGCCTGTCAGCAGCTGTTAAGCAAGCTGGCTGGAAAACACGGTGACCAGAAATATGCGTTAATACACACTGTCAAACAAATGTCATAACAGCTTGTATGTTTAAATTTTATGATCAACACAAATAATGAACCTTAATTGTCTTACTGAGTCTAGGGTGATGTTAGCTTATTTATTTTTGCCATCAATGTGCTTGTAAAAATGATGGTAACTTTTGGACCAGCTTCTTAGTGTAGTCCTGATGTCAGTAAAGCATTTAAGTAAGTGCTTAACCTTCATTATGTGAAAGTATTTTGAAAGTTAAATGGGAATAAATGCACAAGTAACACCAAGCAGATGCTCCAGCGCCCTGGTGAGTCCTTGTCTTGGCTCTTCCCAAGGAAAATCATCTATTCCATAGTAGAAAACTACCTGTTTTGTAAAGCTGCCATGTGGCTGAGACAACTGCAGAAGTTGCCAATGAGGAAATAGGACAAGTGCCATGCTTCTGATGTTGACTGGTGTTATCTACTGCTGAGGAAACACAGACATTGTCTTACTGCAGTAAATGGTACCGAGAGGGCACAAGCATCTCCTGTCTCAGTGTCAAGAAGTTTGCCAAACGCAACTGCCTATTTTAAAAACTAAGGAAGTGGTTTCTCTTCAATCAGATAAACCAGAAGTTCAGAGTGATTTTCACTAATTAGTTTAATAGCAGTTACATTACAAGACTGTAAGTCAGACAGAAAGCATAATTTGGAGTATTTGAAAGATGTCCTGCTATTACAAGACCTCTCCAGACTAGTAATGGTTCCATTTTGTTTCCTTACAGGTTAAACATATTGCTGGCTGGTATGAACCCTTTCTATTTCCACGCAGTGAATGTAATTTTACACTGTCTAGTGACTCTTGTGCTGATGTACACTTGTGACAAAGCTGTGTTCAAGGACTGTCGACTTGCTTTTGTCACGGCGCTCTTCTTTGCTGTGCATCCCATTCACACTGAGGCTGTAAGTATGTGACAAAAAAAAACCATGGTGGCACAAAAGCTGAAAATAAATGCACACTTTAAATGACTGTTTTTTAAAGAAACCTCCGAGTCATACAGAGTATGGTACTTGTGATTTTTGCTGTGAAGGAGCAAGGTGAGAATATAGTATATTTAAAATAATTTGCAGGAGTCATTAAGAAAACAATGTATTCACACTTGCCATTATTCTGCTCTGACACTTATTTCTAACTGATGGTCCTCATCAGCAATGGCAGGAATAAATGCACAGTCTGGTGAAAAATGGGTTTGATGGGTGG